>NW_022157898.1:0-98835 GCF_003316985.1 Fusarium coffeatum | reverse complement strand
GGGGGGGGGGGGGTCCACGATGATCTCAAGCTTTATAAATATGAGCTTGCGTCTCCTTCTGGGAGGGAAGCTGCACGTAAGAAAGAAGGTAAGTGCACCGGGTAGCATTACTGTGAGACATTGACTTACGGGTTATACTGCAGCAACACTCATCCATATAACAACAAGCTACCTATATCAAGACTTCATCACCAATACCACTTCGATTCATCACTACTCAATCAACCTGATATCATATCGATTCACTCTTCATCATGGATCGTCAACCAGCCGCCATATCCACCATGGACCACACCTCTCCTCCATCCGAAGGTACGCAAGCACAACACAAACTCGTCATCCTGCCCAAGCTGACGTTCAAATCTGCAGCTCCCGTTTCCCCATCCGCTCAAGCTGGTGCCGACCGCTGCATGCGCCACACGAATAGCTGGACACCATCGTTCCAGCGCCGACAAAGCTGGAGTCAGGAGGAACGAAAGCATGAGATGCACATGGACAAAATTGAGCAGGTCAGCACAGGACCTGGATTCACAGAGAGGGAGGGCTCCTAAGCAGTCACTGTGACTTGCGTGGTATTATTGGCATGGAGATTCAACGACAACAAAATGAGAACCGGTAAGGGTGAAAATTGTATACTACAGGGCATCTCAAGAATGGATTAAAGGACCGAAATAACCAACACGATTGTATTCTTAGCTACCTAATGAAAAGAAAATGATATGCCGAGGTATCTTGACTCCGAAGCTCCATGTTATGTCATGCGACCTCGCATGATCGATGCACCCCTCGTAAAGCCCAAAGAGAAAGTAAAAGAATTTAAATGAACGCTTGAGGACGGCCTTGCACCCTGGATTTCCATATTCGCTGCCTTGAACTCCAAAACCATTTACTCCTGTGTCATGTCAACGATTCATCCAGACGCTCAGCTGTAGTTGCTACAGCACTGTTGATAACCATTTGGAAGTGGCGGTCTCGCGGGCACCTTCGTAGAAATCCTCGTCCTCATCCTCATCATCGGAATAATAATCATTCTCGTCCTCTTCCTCGTACTCGCTCTCCTCATCGTCTTCATCGTCATTAGTATCATCGTCAGGAACCTAGACCGGTCGAGTCTGCTTGGTCTTAAAATTCTGGCCCCTCGTACTTAAGTATTCCACCAGCACGGTTGTGGCCAAGGCTCCTCCGGCAACTCCAACAGTGCCCATAAGAACTTTGCGACCCAGTCCTCTTTTCTTCGTCTTGGCTTCTCGATGGGAGCCAGAGGTCTCTCCATCTGTGGTAGGGAAAACGCCACCTCGACGGACCTTCTCATCAAAAGAGTCCGAGCCACTATTCGCTGTTACCTCAGAAGCTGGTCGCGTCTGACGAAAGATCATGATCTGGCGGCTGCCAGAGACGACTTCATAGCCTTGAGCCTGGAGTGATTTGAGATAGGGGAGGAATTTGGCAGGCTCTGCCAATTTCATAAGTGCTGCAGGAAGGGACGTTGGTTTTTCATTCACATCAGTATTCGAGGTACTTTGCGCCACGCTCATCGTCTTCGAATTTGGGTCGTAAGCGAGTATTTTGTAACAGCTGGCGATGGGCGTCTCAGATGTCTCAGGTGGCTCTGACTTATAGTGTTTCTCCCAGACTGGAACGGTTGAGCAACCACATTCTTCCGAGTAGCTTGTCTGCAATCCTTGCGGCTCATGCGAATAAGAATCCCTGTACACCTTGCCCGAGTAGCGATTCAGTGCTGGTTGAAGCCTTGTTCCTTCGACAGGGAAACTTTCGTCCATAGATCCAGGTTCTTCGTTGTCCTCAACAGCAAATGCAGCCTGCTCCTGAGATGATGGTTTTCCAGTACCGTTTTTTGGCAGTAGTGTTGAATGAGATGATGAGTTATCCTTGCTCCAAGACGCCGTAAATTCCTCTGGGAAGTCTCGAGCATAGTTGCCGGTCAACCTCCCATCAGCTTCGGAAACGCTGTTGCCAGAAGAGTCGTTCCTGGCCTGCTGACTGTTCTGATAGGCCCTACGCAGAACAGCAGCTCGAATTGCCTCAGCACTTCCAGAATCGTCCGTATGAACGTTAGTTTCCATAGAGTCGGGAGAAGACCTGTTGGGGTTTCCATAATAAGCATTTGATGTTGCGTCCGGGGATTCTTGGGAACCTGCCTTGGAATCGAACTCTCTGAGGCCGCGGGCGACTTCATCCAGAGGGATTGACATATTACCATTTGGTTCATTGTGAAGAACTGTATTATACTTGTGCAGGTCCTGATACACCTTGGAGGCTTCCTCGGGGTTGACAGGGTAAGCTTGAGCCTGTGACACAAATTCGGTTGGTCTGTAGCTACCAAGATCTTGGTAGTTCTTGGTCAATTCTTCAGGATGAACGTGCTGAACACGGATTGTCTCCTCGTAGCCAGTAGACGGGTACTTATTCAGATCCTTGTACTGTTTTGAAGCTACCTCTGGGTGGACTTGCTCAGCCTCGGGTCCGTTGTTGGGGAACGAAGCATAAGCATTCAAGTCGGCATATTGCTTTGAGGCCTCCTCAGGATGAATGCGTGGAGCAGCGTCATCGCCATTCTCGTAACGACGGTATGCTGGCAGATCTTTGTACTTCTTGGAAGCCTCCTCTGGATGTACTCGTCTGATGGGGGAGGAGAGATCAAGAGCCGCATAGAGGTGGGTATCCTTGTAGCTCTTAGACTTCTCTTCCGCAGTAGGCCGTCTCAGACCATCAGGCTCATTCCATCTCACTGCGCCATACAGGTGAAGGTCGTCATAGTTCTTTGACAACTCCTCGGGAGTGAGCTTTCGAAGACCATCAGGTTCATTCCAGCGAACAGGTCCATACAGGTGAAGGTCGTCATACTTGCTTGCAAAGTCCTCGACAGGAGCATCAACCTTGGGGGCTAACGGTTTGCCCCGCATTGTGGTGTCCAGCTGGGACTTCGCATGGGCCTCAAGAACTGACTTGCTGGCTTCAAAGGGAGCCTCGTAAGAACCCAGATCATCGTACTTCTTGGACTCTTCTTCGGGGGTCAGGTGGCGGAGGCCGTTGGGCTCACTCCATTGAACCGGTCCGTAGGAGCCAAGGTCCTGGTAGTCCTTGGAAACCTCCTCTGTCGTGCGCTCACGCAGGCCATCCGGTTCGTTCCAGTAAACCGCCTCGTACTTGCTAAGGTCATCATAATCCTTGGACAGTTCTTCAGCGGACTTAACCCTTAAACCATCAGGCTCATTCCAGTAGGTTGGCTTGTACTGGTCCAAATCTTCATAAAGCTTGGAACGCTCTTCAGCCGTCAACTGACGCTGAGCCGAAGGATTGTCGATTTTAGACGAAGAATATTTGTGAAGATCATCGTATTCCTTGGAGTTCTCTTCCTTGGTTGGTGGCGGCTGGCCGTCGGGCTCGTTGTGCTTGACTGGCCCGTATTGATCGAGGTCGTCATACTCATCAGACTTGTCCTTGGCAGGTGGTTCATCAATCACCGGTTCATACTTGTCTAGATCATCGTACTTGGGCTCAGAAAGCTTCTCAGACTCTTTTGGATCTTTGACAGGGTTATACTTGTCCAAATCATCATATTTGGGAGTAGAATCGGGTTCTGCGGTTGCCGCAACAAAGTCGATCGGCTTATAGGCTTCCAGATCATCATATTGTGGCGCGGCAGCCGCTTTTGAGGACCGGGATACTCTGCGATTCGTGATAGGGTCGATGAAACTGGCGTCCTCGCCAGGGCGACGCTTCGTCGCTTTACCACGTGAGCTGGTGAAGTGGTGGCCAGTAGTTAATGTAGCTTTACGGATGTTGGCCTTGTCGTCGCCACGAAACAAGTGATCGATAGCACTTCTTTCTACGTCCTCAATATTTGTTCCAGGTCGAACGCCGGTAAGGTCGCCCATCCACGTTTTAATCTGCTCCACGCTAGCGAACTTGCTAGAATCGGTGGGCTGGTTGAAACCTTTCATGGCCCTCCTGAAAGCAGCTTTAGATCGATACTCCCAGGAAACATTGCGAGTTAACGCCGCAGGGCGCTGAGTTCTAATAGAATCCCGTGTCTTTCGGGGCTCGGCAGGGGTGGAGGACCCCAAGATAGTAGAAAAGCTCCTGGAACGATCGCATCTCGTTTGTAATGACACGGTCGATCGCAATGCGTTCGAGGCGTAGGGTCGGCTTTGGAGGAGCTTTTCACTCGTCCAAACACGTGTCGTAGCCAGCATTGTGAGGTTATGATATCAGTGTCCTAGATAACTGCTTCGAAGTTAGTTTCGGCCAATGTAAGACAAGTCTGGTATATCTGCTTGCAAAGACCAGACATGCACAGTAAATCGAGGCGTTCCAACTCACCGAAAGCGAAAGATGTTGAGAGCAAGCACCCGAATTATGATTTCAGGGCTACAGCTGACACCAAGAGCTCGCAAGCACACAATACGTGGTGATAAGAAACCGAAGAGGTCGAGAGCTTGTAGTGAGACACAGCAGCGACTAACACGATGATAATGGAACGGATGCAAGCATAAGTGATTGTAAAACAAAGATGGATAATATGAGACTGGGGAATGAAGAGAGAAACAAACAGGCTACATGAGGGGAAGGCAGCACCTTAATACAACCAGGATGGATGGAACGGAAGCAGCAAACAACGACACACGATGCAGGCCTCTTTGGCCAGGGACGGCCTGAGGTTCAATAAAGCCGGGGCAGGAACGAACTAAGTGGGGTCACTGTGAACTTGGGGGAGTGGAGAGGACGGCTAGGCAAAAAAGAGGGGAGTCTCTAGGGAAAGAGCACTGTAAGATGTGATACAATTGGACGGAGTCTAGGGAAAGAGCTAGAGGGGCTTGGTGAGTTTGGGCTCTTGGTGACGCTGTGATACTGTATCACGACGGGCAGTTGTGACTCGTGTCTAACGCCTCTTGTGGCCTGTAGTATTGTGTTAGTATTCAAACAGACTTCACAAACAACGAATGAGTTATCAAGATACGTTTTCAACCACCGCAAACGTGTCTTGACTTACCGAGGGGTCTGACAAGGCAGCATTGAGTTGCGCTCTACCCCGTAAGGTTATGTCTTACCGGACCAGTCAGCCGCTGCAACGAACTGGAACCTACCCTGCCCGTCCTGCAGCGCAATGAGTGCTGAAAGGCCCACTGTACTCGTCCATTTGCGGGGGAGTCAGCGTCAAACCTGAAGCGGCAAGTGGACGATTTCCCGCCCCACCTGCTTGGTGCAACAGCCGTTGACGTCAAGCTTGCAGGCCCCAGATGCCTCCCGTCTGCTCGACAACAATGATGGGTACATCTTTCTGACTGTACACAACCACAAGGTCACTCTTCACCGGGGAGATCTTGTACAACATCTCGGCTTGAGGCCAGATAAGGTTCCACCATGCCACAATAACAAGCAGCTATCGTGACTACCACAAACGGTTATTCCGCCTTTTTTCTAGCGAACTCTCTTCAGCACTCAATCACTCATCTAAGCTACGGCTCACGCGAGGTGTCAGGGGTGTCTAAGTACTGTACCACTCGGCTTATCAGAGACTCGGCTAGGGTCTTTTGTGGCTTTGAACCCCTTAAGACATTCGACTCTTAGGACAAATGGAAGCAGCAGGCATTGATGCAATGCAGCCATGTTGAAACGGAAAAGGCAGAAGCGGCCAAACAGCATCCGACATTCATACTAACCCGAAAAGACATGTTGTTCTTATCACGCCTTCTCGGTGGTCTGGACCGACTCCGATAAACGACAGAGTGAATAGACCGTCTTCGTTTGTTATGGTCAACGATTAAATAGCGCATGCGGCGGTGATCAAACAAGTCGATTTTACCTCGCATCAGCGCATCCAATCGCAGGACGACAGGGGCTTTTGTCACTGAAACCAGAGACATGAGGAGGGATACACGTCTCTCATATGCAGCAGCGATCTATTGCAACCTCCAAGCCGATTTAACAGGCCAAGCAGTCAGCATTCTTTCCTTTCTTTTGTTGAATATGTGTGAAGCGGCATAGAAGCCGACATTGGCCGATTCTTGTTTCCTCTACTATGCCAACATGTTTCTCATGTTATTGACCACTGGCAAAGCCTAGCATCTATCATTTCATCCAGAGGAAAAGTGGCTGCTGTGCCACTGAGAAATGGTGCCTTGGTGCCATCGTTTTGGGGGACCTGGAACAATTGCAGGGGTTCCGTCAGCTGATTGGTACGCTGAGTGAATCGATATTGTACTCGCATCGCTTCAGTATCAATAAGCAAATGTTCTGTACGTACTGTACATGTTGGGGCTACGCGAGGGAGGATGCCAAGATGATGGGATAAGTCAAGATGCCGCCGCGGCAACTGCATTGACACTTTCGTTGTCAGTCACAGCTCAAGTCGAAGTCGACTTATACATGGACTGGCGGGTGACAAAAGAAATCACAAAGTGAACAACAAGACCTTTCGGTCGTACCGAGATTTACCGGCAAACATTCTCACATTTACAAGCTCAGTATCTTTATCCCGGCGAAGAAATGTCATCTAAGGCTTAGGCTACCAAAATAAAGCAGTCTAAACTTTTCTCTAACTTCGCCATAAGATGACTAAACTATTTCGTTTCTTATGCTTATGACAGTCAATTCTTCTGACACCCTGCGGCCCGGTTAGACCATATGTCTCATACTGAGGAATGTCTTCAAGACGATCTGTTGAGAGAGGGATGTGTTTTGAACTTATAATTAAGCATTACTATTGCGCCCCAATAACCGGGTTCTCAAAGTAAAAGAAATGGTTTCCACCTCTCTATCATTTACTTCTGTAGTGGAAACTCGGCGTGAGTCAAAGGAGCCGGCAAGGACGTGTCTTTGGTATAAGAATCCTTAATGAGTAAAAAAGTGTATCTTTGCTTACAAGTAAATCCAAAATACCCATCAACATAAATACCTAAAGGGACCATAATAATTACCAACCTCATTTATCGCATCGTCATTCATTCTCTTCATCGGGCACTTTTCATCGTGAGTGAGGCTCATCTTCAGTGGAGCGACGTGACCCGCTCTTCCTCTTTAAGTCACCTAACCACGGTCCGTGCTTCCATGTGACATCACTTGGTCCCTCACCACCAAATTTGATATCATCATCAGCCTTGCAAGCCTTTTCCGATTTAGAGAGCGCCTATCAGCCGAGCGGCACCTGACACCAACGTTCCTTTTTGTTTCTTTACACGTATATCTGCATTTGCTACAAAAGTTCACAGTCATGAAGCGGTCTCAAGGGAAACCCTCCGGTCGTGGTTTTGAAGGACCCCGCTCGGGCTTCGGAGGCTTTGGCACCGCAGCCTCCGGAACCTCCCTGTCATATCTCGCCGAGCCTCCCTCATTCTCAGCTATTTCAGATCCGAATGTTGTTGTGTCGCTGAAGAATGTTTTGAAGAAAGACAGCACTACCAAGGCCAAAGCGCTTGAAGAGCTACTAGCTTATGTGCAAGCTCACCCATTTGAGAAGGATGGCGGGGTAGAAGAGGGCATTTTGGACGTCTGGGTCAGTAGACAGAGACAGGTATACCATGATCATCGCGATGTAACTTATACGTTAACAGGTCCAAATATATCCTCGTACGTCAATAGACAACTCACGACGAGTGCGTGAGCTTACTCACAATCTTCAATTCGAGCTTATGAAATCTGCTCGAAAGAGATTTGAGCGTCATCTACCAAAGATCGTCGGCGCATGGCTCGCTGGTTTGTATGACCGCGATCGCGTAGTCGCCAGGGCTGCTAGCGATGGTCTAACCCCATTTCTCAACACCCCTGAAAAGGTCATTGCGTTCTGGAACAAGTGCCAGGCTCAGATCCTTGACTATGCTATCGATGCTATTCAGGAAACACAAGACACCCTCAGCGACGAGCGCTCAACAAATGCCGAAGATGCTGAGGCCAAGTACTTCCGAGTTGTTACTGCCAGTTTGGCCCTTGTTTTGGGTCTCCTGCAAAAGGTTGAGCCAAGTAATCTGGAGAAGTTGCAATCACGTTATGATGACTTTTTCGCGGAAGAAAATGTCTGGAAGACAATCACCTATAGCGATTCAGCAGTCAGGAAGACTGTGTGCCAGCTACTCTTCGCTTCTATCGACCGAAAGCTACCCTATGCAGACGATACAAAGGTCAAGCAGGCCTTTATCACTGGAGGGTTAAAGACTAACCAGGCTGGCTCAGCTCTTGAGTATGTACGAGCTCTAACAAAGATGACACAAACATACCCCGATGTTTGGACATCTGCAAAGACTTCGAGCGGACCAAAGTCACCTATAGGCAGACTTCAAGCGTTTATCTCCAAGGGGTCACAGGGAAGTCCCCCAAAATTCTGGGAATACTTGGATCAGTTGTTGATGGTTTTGCCATCGGACTTGATTACACCTGAGGTTGCCTCGCAGTTTCTTTCATCTCTCAAATCGGGAATCACACATCGCGAGGAACCTCGAACCAACACTTCATTTGCTTGGAAGTGCTTTATCGATACCGCCAAGCGATCGCTCAAGAACCTACCCGACGATGCCCAATTACCTTTTGTTCAGGAACACCTGTTCCCCCTTATCGAGCAATTCCTTTTCTCCGTGTCCGAGAAGCCCGTTGCTATCCCTATGGGCCCGAACGCCATTTCCGTCTTGGTAGAAGCTTACATCGCCACTGTCCAAGCATCTCCATCTGTTGTATCTGCCTCCGAAGAGGAATGGAATCGCCTTGCCAGCATCTTCTGTGCCAAGATCTCTGGTTCTCTGCCCGAAGTTTCACGAGAGTACCAGCAGTCCCAGGAAAAGATCTCAGAGGAGGGTCGACGATGGTTTGGTCTCATTGGTCAGATTGAGGACAAGATTGCCGAGTTGACTGATGATGTTCCCGACCACACGGCTGAGCCCTCTCTCAATGCTATCAGCCAGAGCATCTCCCTTCTAGAGAGTCGTAACCTGAAGCCTTTTGGTGCAGCACGAATCATCGAGTATGCGCTTAGCATGGCACCTCGCCTCTTCCACGGCGATGGTATTACAAGGCTCTCGACATTCTTCACCTCAATGGCGCGGGATGACGCTGCCAAGGCTGTTTCCTCGCCCTCTTCTCGATACCTGCTCTCGTCCCTCCACCTCCTTGGCTCTGTTTCCACCCAGTTCGCGCCTATCTGGAATTCTTGGGTTGAGGCCGTGCTCGACCTGCCCTCCGAGGCCACGCGCGATGTCGCTCTTGCGTCTCTCATTTCTAACGATAGAGGAGCTGTTCTTGCCAAGGGTAATATGGACTTGCAAAAGCATATCATAGGTCAGGCCGTACTTCTCGCAGTCGGTAACAGCAACGATTGGGAATTGTTGGAGGCTGCTGTTACTTACCAGACTCTGACTGATAGCAATTACCGAGAGCTTGTGCAAGCTCTTGTCGAGATTCTTGAGAAGGACCCACAGAACACAGCGTCTACACTGCAGGCTTTGGAAATTGCCGCTAAGGGTCGACCTGAACTGTTCTCTAGAGACGAGCGTGTACATACAACATTGGTCGCGCTGCTTCTGGGTTTGTCTGAGCTTGAAGACTCCGCAGTTTCCTCCAAGGCCACCGCCATTCGCAATCTCTTGGATAGTCATACTGGTGGCAAGTTGCCTGTTGTTGCCGTGGTTCAAGCCAACCTCGAACGAGCGGGAACACAATCTCTGGAGTAAGTTACCTTGAACTTTTATGATCTGCACAATCTAACCTTTTCTCAGTATCGACACATTGGTATCGCAGGCGCAAAGTGCTGCTTCCAGCGATATCCCGTCCGAGGAGCTCTTCCCAAGCACGAATGTCTGGATGAAAGAGCTTGCACCATTCTTGGAACTGTCTATTAACCCCTCCTTATCAATTACCAACAGTACCGGTGGCGCTGCTGCCCTAGTCAAGGGAGCACCTCGGTCTACACAGCTGCGAGTTCATCGTGACAGAAAGGGACGCGCTATCCCCACCCGAATGGCCCTTTACGTGTCGCAGCTCTCAGATAAGCTTCCTCTGTCGCAACTGCCGAAGCCATTCCAGCTCGAGCTTCTATACCTTCAGTGTTTGACTGTACAGCTCATCTCTGATCAGATCACTTGTGTGGAGGACAACCGGCTATGGCAAAGCCTTAAGCACGCTGAAGCCAGTGCTCAAGCCGAGGAGTTCGTCTCCAAGACACGTGGTATTCTGAACGATCTGGCTGCCGACGCCAAGGCCTGGAGTGAGACCGAGGAGAAGCCAATTATCCAGGAACTCATTGATCTTCTGACCGAGCACTCGAAGGAATTGTCGCCCAGAGGAATTTACAGTGCAAGGGCGCTGAGTGAGCTTATTCAATGCTTGGCAGAAGCCCACGGGGCATCATCCAGCTTTGAAGACGCTCTTATGAAGCCTGACATGCTCAAAGTTGGCCCTACAACTGTCCTTCCCGCCTCGGCCATCATTGCAGGATTTGGCGAGACTCTCCAACCCTCTAAAGCCGCCAACAACTTCTGCAATAGGATTGTAAGCGAGATTGCGGGAGCCAAAGTCGAGAATGAGAATACTCTCATGACTCTTGTTCTGCTTTCATCTTGTGCTCAAATTTATGAGGCGGGTGAGCTGCCTGTAGCGAACAACCGAATTGTTTTCGCTGTCCGTCAAATCACTTCTTGGCTTGATGAGCCTGAGAACTTGAGTCCAGCCCTCTGCGCCGAGATCTGCCGCGCTCTGAACAAGCTTCTCCCATGTATGAAGGATGTCTATGGCTCTTACTGGGAGAAGAGCATCGAGTTCTGTATCTCGCTTTGGAACCGCGCTCACGAGTTTGAACTAGATGAAGCTCTCCCCTTCATCCACTCTTCACTAAAGCTCTACAAGACTATCGAGACTCTTCCTGAGCCCAATGATGATCTTGAAGATGCCCTGAAGGAGTACGCCAGTGCTAAGCCCAGAGCTCTAGTTGAGCTTCTGCGCCTCGATCGCGACACGACTTCTCAGCCTCTCGAGATCGTGGATGCTATGCTTTGCCGAGAAGTCGAGAAGATCTCCCTTCGCCAAGTCCCCGATCTTTCCGATCTCTTTGGTTTGGTGGCATCCGACTCGCGTGATATCCAGACTGCTGCGTTCAATTTGCTTCACAAAGCTCTTCCTGAGCAACAACAGCAGAAGTCCGTTGACGCTATGCTGGACAAGACAGGTATGTTTAGACCCAATTATGTTTAATTCATTTGCTGACCTTATAGATGCTCGACTGCCCGATGAACTTCTGTCTCTTCTACTTGACGCCCCCACGCTTGAAAAGTACTCTGACGAGATGCTCGCGGAGTTCCCCTCATCCATCCGCTCATATCTCCTATCCTGGAAGCTTGTGTTCGACGCTTACTCGACTTCCTCCTTCAAGATCCGTAACGACTTTAATGAAAACCTCAAGCAAGATAATTACGTGGCGCCATTGCTAGACTTCATGTTTGACGTCTTGGGCCATTCGGCTGCGCATCCTCTGAAGCTCGAAAAGATCAACCTTACTTCGGAGCACATTAAAGACTATGATGTCAAGTTGGCAGAGTCAGAACCAGAAGAGAAGAACATGCAGTGGTTGCTGGTTCACATTTTCTATCTCCTGCACAAGTACACACCTGGGCTGTTCCGAGCCTGGTACATCGATTGTCGCTCAAAGCAGACACGAATCGCCGTCGAATCTTGGACGACCAAGTACTTCTCGCCTCTTATCATCGCTGATGCTCTTGACGAAGTGCAGCAGTGGGCTGATACTCAAGAACCACCCGCCATGGATGAGAAAGAACTTGTTGTGCGAGTCGCTCGAGCCGCCCGAGAGATCACAGCTGGCTACGAGGTCGACGAAAGCATGGCTGCTATCTCAATCAAGATCCCACAAAACTACCCAATCGAGAACGTCGTGGTGCAAAGTCTGAACCGTGTCGCCGTCAATGAGAAGAAGTGGCAGAGCTGGATCATGACTACACAGGGTGTGATCACCTTCTCCAATGGCAACATCATTGATGGTTTGCAAGTGTTCAAGCGTAACATCATTGGTGCTCTCAAGGGCCAAAGCGAGTGTGCCATCTGCTACAGTATCATTTCAACGGATAAGCGCATGCCGGATAAGCGATGCACAACCTGTAAGAACCTGTTCCACAGGACTTGTTTGTACAAGTGGTTCCAGAGCAGTAACCAGAATACTTGCCCGCTGTGCAGAAACCCCATCGACTACTTGGGTGCAGATACGCAGAAGAGACGTCAGGGTTAGAGTATTTTGATAGGTCAAGAGGTGGTAAAATTGATAGAATAAAAGAAATTTTGAATCGCTACCTTCTAACGCTGTCTTTAGTGAGGTGTATCTAAACATGCATACCCAAATGAAGTTGACCGATCAGGCTCTGAAGTTAGAGCTCGACTCCGCCATCACTGTTACTGCAATCGCTAACAATCAAGCTTTCAACTTTTCCCCTGTATTTTTCCTCGATCGGCTGATTAGCCACCCCGTTGTATTCGCCTGTATCGGATTCTTCGGCTGGCTTGTGGGCTTCTCCAATGCATTCGTTCTCATCAGATTCTTCGGTCGGGTCAACACTTTCTTCTTCTGAACCATGAAGCTCTTCCGCCCATTTCATGACCTTCTCGCGATCCAAAGACATGAGCACTGGCAGGGCAGCGCTTTGATCAGACTTGTTGGACTTTGCGGTGTTGGGGGTGTTGGAAGTCTTGGAACCTGACGTGGAGTCTTTGGAAGAGTTGTCAGCAGATATGGGACAGGTCGAATCTTGGCGGTCTCTGTGAAAGCAGTTGATGAGGACTCTGCAAAAAAGTTGCCGTTCACTGCATCGGGGGGGATGCCATTTTTTTCGGCTATCTTGACCCATATGGCTTCTTGGACCTTTCTGGCCTCTGTCCTTCTGTTCATGATTGCTTCCATGGCATCTCTGGTATTTTTGGAATCTCGGGAACCTTGGGTATCTCGGGGATCTTGGGGATCTCGGGTACCTTGGGGATAGGTGGTATTTTTGGTATCTCTGGCATTTTCGGTATCTCTGGGATTATCGGTAGTAGTGGAGCTGATGGATGAGGCGATATTGGTAGAATCGTGGCTGGTGGTGGCAGATGCGCAAGGTTTGTTCCCCGATGGAGTATTGGTACATCCGTATGCCATTATAGCCGGGGAAATGAGGGCACCAACTGGTACGTCAGTCTCGTTGGGCAAAAAGAATTATGAGAATTGTTTACCTATCAAGAGGGAGATAGTACGCGAACGTGGTGTCTAGCTGGTATGGATATTGACAGCGAAAGTGAAGTGTTGTTATTGCAAAAGAACTGTTGCGGAGTGGAAAGGAAAGGGGTTATGATGGTAGAGATGTTGTTTTCATATATAGGAAGGAATGAATTTATAATTGGACATTACGTCCGATCGAAACTTCCTTCTTCACAGCATTTCTCGTCATATACGCTTTCCACTTGTGTTGCTTTAGCAAGCGCTGTCCCTGGCCGTACCTGCCTATTTGATGACAGAAGAATTGTCCTCGCAGCCCGGGTTATGGTACTAAGACAAAGTAGCACGAGTCCCAGCCTACACTGGTATGAAGTGTCTATACTATCTTCTCTCTCAGGGCCTCCGCAGCTGATAGTTCTAATGCCCGGATGCCTGCCTCGCCAGCTTCACTTTATGGCTCCACAGCCAGAGCTTTGTGTTCAAGAGCCTACAAAGATGTCAGATGTTATCGGCTCAGTATAAAGCGAACGCAGAACTTACCTGCGCAGATGTCAGTCGTTGGCTATCATAACGCACAAGCGACGACACGAGATCTATTAACTCCGGTTGCACGCCGGGGAGAAGCTCCTCCCAGCTCTGGCCAGAGAAGACTGTCCAGAGCTCAAAGGGGGCAACCTTGAACTTCTTTGCCTCAGGCCATGTCTCGGGGGTAGGTGTACCGAGGGTTTTGAAGACGCTAAGAATGAGGCCGAGCTGGTTTCCGTCTTCGTGGACGGCGCGGGACTCGAAGATTGGTGTAGGAGGATCACGAAGGACCTCTGAGAGCATGACCCCTAATCCCCACATGTCGACCTCTGGTCCGTAGGATTTGTGGCCAAAGAGGACATCTATCGCGCGGTAAGGACCCGTTCCGATATCTAGGATTTTATCGTCGGCTGGTTCTGAGTGGGTTGATAGCTCAGGATGCCACGCTGTGCCAAAGTCGGAGAGGTATGCTGGGCCAGTGGGAGAGGAGAGAAGAATGGCTGAAGGTTTGATGTCTCGGTGTATGATACCTTGCGCGTGAATGTCCTTTAGGCCTTGGAGGATGTCTCGAAAGATCGAACGTACGGAGTCCAGCGGTAAAGGTCCTTGGGCGAGAACGTCGGCTACCGTATACGGCATGTATGGAAAGACAAGAACGAATCGCTGCTCCTGATCCCGGAAAGTCTCGAGAAGGGGGATACAAGGCGACCGCAGGGTCTTCAAAATCTTGGCTTCGCGCTGAGGGTTGTGAGGTTCAATGTCTTGGTACGTGACAATAACTTTGAGGGCCTTATCGCCTGATCGATACACTTCTGAGGTGACACCATCCGATACAGGGCGACAGTTTTTATAAGAGCCAATGCGAAGACCAGAATCGGCTTCCTGCTCAAGATCCTTTTCTTCTTGAGAGCGCTGGGGTGTTGGAGTTGTGGTCGGTTGACAGGCGAGATTATACTCTTCCTAGGCCTTGTCAGCGGTTCCGTGAGTTCTGGACCGCTACATGGCGTCGGCGCGCACCTGAGTAGAAGAGATTTGGTAGGCGGCCTGTTCAATGGCGATAGCCTCACTCATGCTGGAGGCAGAGAGGGAGTCTTGGCTAAGAGGTATAGGTTAGTTGTGTTTGTGATGTCAGAAGCGTTCGAGTTACATCTTTTGGATTGTCTCATAGCGCTGAGACATGGTAAGAGCTGCTTTCCATTCTGGGAGTGCCATTGTTGATAGTATAGTGTAGACTGTAGTGTATCTGTATGTGTACAACTTGCAGGGTTCGATGGTTTTCACAGCTCAATTGCAGAAGCTAGTCTAGTACTATGTAATAGTACAAGCGTCGTCAAAGTTGGGGCATGACATTCAAATTTCCGGCAAAGATCAGCCCTTAAGCCAGGATGTCTCAGGTTCTTGGTTTTGGTTTCTGGTAGAAAACAACGAGGCCCGCAATTTCCATAAAGCAGAAACAAGGTCAGGACTCAGGAGCCAGGAGGCCTGAGGATGGAGCCGAGGGATGGTCTATGTAGTTATGCTGAATGTCTTACAGCTTATAGCATTGGTTAAAATAGAAATTGATGTTTTAGTATCTTCTAGATTGGTTATGATGATGAATTCATGGTGTTGATATCATTCAAATTTAATTATCTACCGAGGCTAAATAATGAGGTCATGCTTGTTTTGTGTCCTCGTGATTTTCTTCTCGAAGTCGGTTCGTCTAAACATGGATCTTTTAGCTACAAGCCCAGCCAACAGCCAACCACCAAATCTTTGTCCTTGCTTAGAGCTCCACTGTCTCTAAATCAAGCTACCCCAGCCCAGCCCAACCCAATTCAGTACCAACGCCAGCCCTGTCTTGTCTTGTCTTGACTTGTCCATGTCCAGTCCAGCCTCTCCTCTCCTCATTCTACTTTAGTTTCTTTTTAGCCGTTGTCGTCTCCCCCAGCCAAGGCATTATTACCTTGTCACTGTGAGACCAAGTCCCTCAACTCACTCTCCCTCTCTCCTCTTTGACCACGCGTCGTCTTGGAACTGTACACATTGGCAGTACATAGAGTAGACCAGTACCTACTCCGAATCATCCGATTACGCTACCGTCGAATCGACGTTGTTTACCACTGAGGTAACGCACATCGCATCCGCATCCAAACGAAGCTCCTCGTCCTCCATCTTCGTCACTCCGAAGCTCGACCGACCCCTCTCGTTCAACGAACCGCCATGCGCATCACCTGTTCGAGCAATTAATACTATAATTAATTCATTGCTCTCCTCCGCATCTATATATAATTCTAATATCCATTTGCGCAATCGCCCATCATGGAGGATATGGCCAGGGCCGAGTATCCCGCTATGCTGGTAAGCTACGCCCTTTGGCTTCCATTGCCGTCGCCAGGAGCGGCTACGAGGGAACAGCCGATGCGCTGTGTGATTGAGCTCCGACTGACTCCTTTTGCGCAATTAATAGGCAGCTCTCCAGCCCGGCCAAGCGGTTCAGACCCTTAGCGAACGAATGAAGCGCATGTCCCGTGTCAACAACGAAGTTGCCGACTGGCTCCAGGTACGACAATCCACGACGCCAATGGCTACGCAGCGACATGCCATCTTGCTGCGAGTCTCATCGACATCCCACTGATCAATTCTATACAGGAGCGCCGTCGCGTGGAGGAACAATATGTTGCAGGACTAAAAAAGCTCACCCAGTTCAAGGTGCCAAACGCTCAATCAGAGCTAGGGTAAATTTACCCTTCCATGGCATTGATGTCGCATTATGCTCACAGCTGCTGCAGAGTCTTCCAGGCGCCATGGAACCGAATTATCGACTCGACTGAGAGCATCGCTCACTCCCACCACCAACTCGCCGATCGCATCGAAAGGGATATCGAGCACCCATTACGCAACTTCTCCAACCAAAAGGACTTCCAGAACATGAACACCATGTCCAACAACTTGTCGACAATGGCAAAGGATCTCGAAGACTCGCAGAGCGCTGTCGACAAACTCACTAAGAAGGGGAGTCGAGCTAATACCTCCAAGGTCGAGGCTGCTACATCCAAACTCGAATCCGCTACTGGACAATGGGAGTCACAGGCACCTTTCATCTTCGAGTCTCTCCAGGCTCTCGACGAGTCGCGCGTCAACAAATTACGGGATTTTCTTACCCAATACCAAACCCACGAGTCCGATTCGGCCCAGCGTGTGCAGGAGAACGCTATGGAAACCCTGGCACTGATGCTCGAGATCGATACCGAAAAGGAAATCCAGTCTTTTGTGCACAGGGCTACGGCTGGAAAGGCGAAGCTTCCCACTAGAAATTCGACGCGCCAGTCTTCGTTTGCTGGCAACACACCTGCTGGTACTACACCTTCGACACCAGTACCTCCAAGCACTGCCGACAGCACCAACCTGCCAGCTCCGAGCGCCCATACCGCATCACCTGCGCCAGTCACGGCCCCAACTTCATCCCATGCTGATGATGATATTAGCGAGACTTCAACTCCAACGGAGAAGCCAGGTGTGTGAATTAACCAGATCGCAAATGAACATTAGCTAACAAGTTACAGGAGGTAAGCTTCGCCGCCTCGGTACGATGTTTGGTGGACGCAGGAGACAGAGCATGCACGCTGGTTTCGGCCAGCTCTCTCCCGGCAAGCTAGGCCCCAGCTTCGGAAGATTGGGAACTAGCCACAGCCAGAACGATCGTGGCCCTTCGCCTAGAGCATCCTCCAACAACCTCCAAGAGCACCAACGACTGTCCTCTCTGGCAGAAACCCCTGATATGCCGCGGGCACCCGATAGCGAAAACGACACACCCAAGCCTGACTCACACGAGAATACGAACGGAGTGTCGCACAATGGAAATCTGCTCGACAGCCCGATTCCACAATCGGCTGGAGGCGTCAACGGCAACCACGAACTCGATCTATCGAACGTCCAGCCACCTCCCGGACCTCCTCCGTCGCACAAGCAAGAGCCATTCGCACCGCAACCGAACGCAACCAAGGACTCCGAAGGTTTCAACGTTCCTCCCCCTATGAACGATCCGATTTCCGAGGCTCAACGGGAAGCCAAGCAGGAGTCTGGTGAAGATCCTGATCAATTGCTCAAAGTCAACATCCAGCAGACACCTGTTGAGGACGAGGATCCTGACGCTAAGCTGGCTGCGCTTTCTAGTGTTGCAAACAGCCTCAAGCTTGGGCCTGCCACTCGTCGCAGTGGTACAGTTAGAGGCCGTCGTGACGTCCGTCATACGATGTATGTGCCGCCCCCTAACCTGCCAGAGAGTGGCACCGATTCTTCTATAAGTGCTCTGCCGGTGTCTCCTGTTCTGGCACCATCTACCTCAAAGGGAAGCGCAGTTGCTGCACTGGCGTCCGAGGCCAGCATTGCCGGTACTTCAGACACACAATCCGTGAGATCGGGTAACTCATTGGGTGGTCTGAACCATCCTCAGCACGCTCAAATGACTGCTCCTGGTCTAAACTCTTCCATCATTGAGAGCGTGTCTGCTATCTTTGAGGACGGTGTCATCAAGTCAGCCTCCGTCACTGGTGAAGTTGCGTTTGTGAACAACCCCAGCGACTCGGGTGATGCTAAGAGTAAGTCAATCTCTACCTCAACTAGATCTCACTCACTAACATACTTAGGCTATGAAACCATCCGTATCAACAACTTTGCGGCCCTCGAGCGTATCGGCCCGAACCGCATCTTTGTGCAGAACTCATCTCCTGACAACAACGATCAGTTCAATCTTGACGTATCTCACCTCACCAAGACTGCCACCGGATTCTCCTATCGAGTATTCTCAGCGGAGTCCGACACTCCATCCTTGGGCGAGCATGCTCCTATTCTTCTGAAGCCCGCATGGAAACCGCAGGGAGACAAGCTAGGCTTGTTGCTACAGTACCAACTCAACCCATCGTCAAAGATTACCGCCCCTGTGCAATTGCACAACGTGGTCATTGTCGCAACATACGAGGGTAAATCAAGTGGTGCACAGACAAAGCCTGTAGGAATACACCTCAAGGACAAGCACCTCGTCTACTGGCGCATTGGCGATCTTACCCTTACCGCCGAGCCCCAGAAGATCGTGTGCCGTATCATCGGTGCAGAGGGTGCGGAGCCTAAGCCAGGACATATCGAAGCTCGATGGGAACTCACAGCCTCAGGCGACCAAGTTGTTGGAAGCGGCATCTCCATCTCCCGACTCGATGAGGGCAAGGGTAAAGGCAAGGAAATCTCCGAGGACGATCCCTTCGCCGATGATAGCGCAAGCACAGAACAGAAGTGGGTAGACGTGCCAGTGACAAGGAAGCTTGTCAGCGGTAAATATGAAGGACGATAAACGGGTGCAGGCAGGGCTGTTGAATATTACCACGTGCATGGATAGAAGCCAAAGAAATACGTTTCTTGGCGGCGCATTGAATAGCGAGCGTTAATGGCTTGTTCGGGGTGAACCATTTTATTCACTCTTTCTTCCCTTTTGTTCCTAATGTCTTTTCTAACTCTTTTTCTTTGTATCCGTATTTTATATGTTTCTGGGCATTATCTTGCTGGGAGAAAAGGTGATAGTGTTGCTGTCATGGGACTTGCAAATGGAGGATATATCAAGCAGTTGAATCATCAAAAAGGACGTTGTATGTCCAAAGTATTCTTGTTCCATTTCGCTACGTCTATACATATCCCCTTTTGTCCTTCCTCATGAATCCTAATACTCCAAAATAACACCATGTTCCTCCTCTTATAACGGGACGTAAAGGCGTTCGCTCATGATAGTGATGTGCATTTATCGCTAATTTCAGTCCGACTTTTCTGCCAGCTTTTTCGCTTTTTGGCTTACTTGGTCCTTCTTGTACTTGGAGTACTTCTCGCCCAAGTACCTCACTGTTCTTGAGATGCCACCCATCAAAAGCCCCTTCACACTCTGCACTGTACTTGGCCAGTTGACTGTCTGCTTAATGGCAATGCGCACTGTCTCGTGAAGCTTCTGGGGTTCATCAGTGGCAATACGGCGCTCGAAGTCTCCTCCCTGCATCTTCTTGACGGCAGTACCATCATCGTCCGTGGAGGCCTTCATGAGCTCGTTGAACTCTCCGCGAGGAATGCCGAACCGCTTCTGGTACTGGAAATAGACGCGTGATCGGAAGGTTTGGGGCAGACGTCTGACCATGTTACCGCGGCGCTTGGGGTCCATGTCCTGCTGGAGTCTGTTGTGGGGTTCAGGGTCCATGATCCAATCAGTGTCGTCAATACGGCAAGATCCTGTGAAGTCGACGTTGGGAAGTGTCTTGACGAGCGGTGCGTAGAGGCGGCGGAAGTGAACGATGTTGTTGTCGACGATATTTGTCACCTTGCTCTTGTTCTCCGTGGGAAGAGCCATACGGGGATCACCCAGATAGCTGAGGCCAGCGATAGTGCTGTACAGCTCGACCTCTGTAAATTCCGGAGGTAGGAGAAGTAGAGCGGTTCGGAGGGCAGCGATGAGGTTGTGCTGGTTAGCGAGTCGTACACGAGGATGGTCGCGAAGAATCTTGACAGGCTTTTGAAGGCGACCAGCAAGATACAAGCTATCCCACGACGAGAGATCATGGACTAGGTTATCGATGCTTGTTACACCGTACTTAATAAGCATGCCATTGACCTCTACGAAGGGGTTGAAGTAGACTCCAGCACCCCAGTTTTGCACGCGCGAAACAGTGCCGGATCCCAGGGACGCAAGACCAGAGTAGTGGTTGCGATGTTGCTTCATGTTGATGGAATGCCAGTGCTCAACATGCGATACTCCAAAGATAAAGTCGAGCACCTTGGGAGAGCCCTTTTGCGACTTGATGAGTGCCTCTGGAGGATTCGGGTGGACAGCACGAAACTCGGACTCGGAGATGTTGGCCTTGGCAGCGCTTTGAGGAAAGACTCCAGAACCGTATGCGAAACAGTATACGATGGGCGCATTGAACTGGCGCAACATGAGGCGCAAAGCTTCTTTGAGCTCATAGTTAATGACCATGTGCTGGTTTGCTCCAAAGAGGCGATGCGGCAGGTCAGCAAAGGTGCTGATTTTGGTATCGAGGTCTTCCCATTCTGTGCTGAAGATGTTGAGCTTGCTGGCTTTTGGTTCTGAGGATGCGCTGCTTGCGATGGATTCATCGCTGGTCTTTGCCGAGCTTGCCGAGCTGCTGACGCTCGAGGATTTTGACGAGTCGGAGTACCATCGCGGTGAGAAGGATTGTTGTGTTGAGCTTAGTTGTCGTGGGAAGATCTGGAGGAGGCGGGAGTGACAGGGTCGAAGGGATATGGCTCGAGTTGTCACTGAGGACTATGAGAAGCTGTTAGAGGGAGGATTCAATATGGATGGAGGGGCATGTGTTGGGAACTTACCCTGAGGCCAATTGAGGCCATTGCTAGAAAGTTTTGAGTGGTAACAGAAGATGCCAAGTATTGTGATGATAACTATGGAAGTACAGGAAGTGGTGGTACAGCAGCTATAGCTGCGTTGGCTCTTAGGAATGCTCTAACAGCTACCTGGCGAGATGCTCCATGCGCAATAGTAAATGTTGAGCCAAGAACAAGACAAGACAAGTCAAGCTCTTAGGATCAACTCTGGACCGATATTGAATCGACGTCAGTGGAGCATGTACAGTCAGCGTATAGACGTTGAGTTGATCGTCGAGTCTGACGATATAGGCTTGACCTTTTTCGAAGCTGAAGCTCAAGCTCGACAGGTAGAAAATAGATGAAGTGGATCACGAGAGAATGTGGGATGGCCAATGAAAAGGGTCTTTCCCGAAAGAGACAGGGTCCCCTCCATCATTTCGTCAGGTACTGCTACGTCACTGGACGATTTGGAACTTGGCAACAGAAGAGAGGAACATTCAGGAACGTTTCTACCAGGATGCGTCATTGATTGGAGAGATGGAGTAACAAGCTATACAGGGATGTTTTAAGCTGTTTCCTTGTGGCTTATGAAGCAGTCTAGCTCATGATTGCAAGGTGAGAGCATTGGCGTTAGTAGAAGCTAGATTAGAAAGTTGACTATGTTAGCAGTCATTGTAAACTCATGAACTCATCAAAGTTTCATCATTTAACTGAGGGGCTTACCGGAACCCGTTGATAACTCTATAAACTACTATATTAATTATTGAATCTTTATCAGATTACAGCTAGCCAATAGATAACACAAAAGCTCTAGGAGGTGGCTTGACTGTTAAGAGTGGCTGAGAGGGACATCTACCCTACAAGATTTAGAACATCATTAGGAAAGAGCATGCGCGCTCCTTCCTCATCAACACCATGCCAGTTCAGTGATTCACTGCTCAAGGCAGAAGCATTTCTGAGAGTATCTATTTACTCCAAGGTATCAAAAACCTTTCTACATCCTTCATCCTTCATCCTTCATTCTTCAGCCCGCCTCTCTGGAGCTCATGCAGGGACCCAGTGGGTCACGTGATAGCGCAAGCTGCTGTGGTGATTCTAAACAATGCGTTCTGCGACCGCGATTTCTCATGCACTCCATCAACTTTAGTTCACAACCCCCAAAATGCGATCCTTCACGCCCAGCGGCAAAGATGGGCGTGGAAGCCGCAGAAGCTCAATGACCAATAACAGGTTCAGGGCCAGTACTAGCAATATTGATCGCCCCCAAACCACACTGCGACAGTCCAGGGTAAGTCAACAACCAAAACAAAACAAAACAAACAATGCCGAGAGCGTCAATTGTCTCTGACCGCGAAGCCATGATCGCAGATCGCATCCTTCCGATCAAGTACCCAACCATCCTATAACCTATTCACTGGCGAGTCCAACCTACCTCGCCCTGCCTCTCGACAAAGCCACGCCCCAGAATCTGTCCGCCCCGGCTCGCGCGAAAGTCATAAGGAGAATATGGCGCCCCCCGACGCGGACGAGTACGAAAAGTATAGGCGGCAGATCGAGGCGTTGAAGGCGGAGATCGGAACACTGGAATACCGTATGCAAACAACTGAGCAAGAGAAGGAAATCGCCCTGTCAACAAATAACGGCAAACTCGAGCAAGCTCGTAGGAGAGAGCAAGATGAAGCCCAACAGCGACAAGCTGCTGAGGCTGAGCGCCAGAAAGCAGTCGAACAAGCCGAAGCTCTACGAAGAGAACTAGAGGACGTCAAAGAGTCGGTCGAGGAGGATAAGAAGAAGCTGGAGCGCAAAGCTCGTGACGCAGAGGATGAGGCCCGTTTGCTTCAGGATCAGCTTGAGGACCTGTCCGCTGCCAAGGACGAAGCAGCGCGAATTGCCGACCGTAAAGTCACCGACATGGAGATGCAGATCGCTGCTGCCCAAAAGACGGTTAAAGAATTCGAGCAGGAGAACGAGCAGCGAGAGAATATCCTTCAACAAACACAAGCCCAATTGGCCGAGAAGGATGGTCATATTGCCAACCTCGAAGCCGATGTTCTGCGACTCAAGGCACAGAGCGGCGACGCCGAGACGATGGACATCATCAGACAAGAACTTTCCGAACAGGTTCAACATATTCGCAACCTCGAGTCTACAAACCGCGATCAACTCTCCGAGCTTAAGCATCTACGAGCATTGAGCAAAGCAGTTGAAGTTGTCGAGGAAGAGAAGCGAAGCCTACAACGAAAACTGGAGTACGCGGAGACGATTGAAGCAGAGCTTACCGAAGCCCGTATCCAGCGACAGCGTCTTGAGGACGAGCGATTGGCCTGGTCTGCGTACCTCGAGAATGCTGCTGCGGCTGACGCATCCGAATTCGACTCACCAGAGGCCGTGGCGAGAGCTCTGGTGGAGGAGCGCCTAAACAATGCCTCTTTCGTTGAGAAGGTGGGCGCTCTGCAAGCTGAGATGAGTGCGGCACAGAACACGATCCAGTCCCTGAACGAAGAGAAGGCTCAGCTCAAGGGCGAAGTCGAGAAGGCCAAGGGCGCTGCCAGCGCAAATAATGCCGACAAGGCTCGCGCGCGACTTGAACGACAGCGTGCCATGGCTGTCAAGGAGGTGGAATACCTTCGCGCACAGCTGAAGACTTTCGATGTGGAGGACGAGACGCTTCAACCCGAGAAGTTCGACGAAGCCCGCGCACAACGTGTCCAAGAGCTTGAAGAGCTCGTTGACCAGTACAAGAAGGAGGTTCAGACACTACACACTGAACTTTCATCTCTTGAGCCTTCGGCAACAGGCACCCCACAGCCAGTTACAGGCAGCAAGCGATCGAGAGCGGAGGATGACAGCACTCACGAACAGCTTGGACAGCTTACAAGAAAGAAGCGCAAGCTGGAAGAGGAGCTGACAAAGGCTCAGAACAAGATTGCTCTATTGGAGAAGGACGTTTCTACAAGCCGCGAGCAATTGAAGGCTGCCAAGCAGTCTACACAAACACGCGTCTTGTCGCTCAAGTCAAACCCTACATCAGACTTTGAAGCGATCAAGCGCTCTACCCTCGAAGCTCTGAAGAAGGAGAACGAGGATCTTCTAGCCACACTTCGCGGCAAACCATCCACATCCATGATTCCGACCTCCGTCCTGTCCGCCATGGAGCGCGAGATCACAGCCGCAAAATCCGAAACAGCATCCGCCGAGAAGCGAACTCGTCGCCTTAAGGAAGTCTGGGGTTCCAAGTCCCAAGAGTTCAAGGAAGCCATCTTCTCCACGCTCGGCTGGACTGTGACGTTCATTCCCAACGGCAAGATGCGCGTTGAGAGCACTTTCTACCCCTCGCAAACCGACGAGCACGAGAACTCGATCGTGTTTGATGGCGAGCGTGGTACGATGAAGGTTGGTGGCGGCCCGCGAAGTGATTTCGCGAGAAGAATTAGTGATCAGATTGGGTTCTGGGTTAGGGAGAAGGGATGTATTCCTGGATTCCTGGCTGCGTTGACACTGGAGTTTTATGAGGAGCATAGCAAGGCGACTAAGGAGGCGTGAGCATGAGTTGGCTGCGGCGCCATTCTCTGCACAGGCGAAACAATTTTGGGAAATACCGAGCACCTGAAGAGCGATCGTGCAGCTGAGGTGGAGGCAATGAGCAGGACGGCACTGTAAGCACCATTACCTGCGCTGGCGAAACGATTGTGGAAACGTCTGGAAGACATCAAGCACCTGAAGATCGATCTTGCAGCTCCTGGCTTCGCCTCAACTTCAAATGGACGATTTTGTTTTGGTTGCCTCTTCGCCTCGTCTCGACTTCAAGGGCATGCGAACCCACTACCCCCGTCAACAAGCGATTCGACGCCAGCGTCTATGGCAACATATCTCCAGGTATGGAATATTCCAATGTGAGAGTTGAGCCTTCATCTCCTCATGATGAGCATCATATGATGGATGTAGAGGAACCTGACGAGGGCCTGGCTAGGCTTCGTCTCGAATTCAACGGTCTGGCTTCGCCTCGAACTCAAAGAGACTGGCTTTCTTCTGTCTGTGAGGGTTACGGGTGTGATTTGATGATAAGATTAATACCCTTTGTACATTTGCCATTTTACAAAACGGAATCGGGCGTTGAGGATTTGTGTATATAGAGAATGAGCATGGACACGGATGTCGAAGCCTGTCTGTATACCTAGACAAATGAGTTACTTTGTGAACTAATGGACAAAGTTTGCTGTTTAATCTATTGACTTGAAGTATCTCTTTGACTCACGCCAGTGATATAGTGTTTCTTCTCAATGTTGAAGGGTCCGACCTTGCTGTCGCACTTGAGTTGAGGTATCGTGGCTACCTTCGGCTGACTCTCACCACATCAGCAACACCCTACCTCAGTAGCATTGAGGCTATCCCCAAGACTACACCGAACATCTCAATAGCATAACTGTTACCCTCAAACATCAACAAACAATTGACTCTTATCTCAACACTCCCATCGGAACGGATATCATCGCCTTCATTTAAAAGACAATCCACTTCCAAAGGCACCAAGCCAGCCGGCACGGGAATAGCAACCCGCAAAGTATCCACTAGGAACGATCCGTTGAGCCGCCTTTACGTTATAGAGAACAGGGGTCTTGTCATTCCCAGCCTTGAGGCTTATTATTATCTGAATTCTTAGTTGTCAGGTAACGTAATTAATGCGATAGCTATTTAATGGACGGGTAAATGTAATTGTATTGGGTATTTGTTCTTGCAGTGGCGAGGTTTGGTTGTCGAACCACTTTGGGAGTGATCGACTGACGGGTTGAAAAACGTTTTTCGCTCGGGCCGAAGCAAGCCTTGATCTGTAAGGTACGGCAGGCAAGAAACGGAGTTCGATCAGAGTAATCAGTCATTCTGTCAGGCACAGAGTCAATGATCGACAGTTATGAGAACACATTAACTATAATCACTATTAATAAATGTCTTTGTCTGTCAAACTCAATTGAACCCTTCTTTTCATCACGATCTTCTCCAACTCTTGAATGTGGGGAAGTACGAAAAACTCCAAATTTTCTCTTACAATTTGGAGAAAGTCGATATTCTCCACACTCAATTTACACTCAAAGAAGCTGTAGATAGCCTCGCCTTTCCCCATGGAGATTTACGTAAAGAAACCAAGTCAACACCCGGGGGAGACTCCCCTTTAGATCGTGGAGTATTGATATCGTGAATTGGAAAAATTTTCCCATATCAAAAAGGAGCATGACTGAGTGGAGACGCTCTTCATAGCGTTGTTTTTTTTTACTATGGGCCCGGACCGGTTCTTGTTTTAAAGATCTTTACTTTATAATGGGGCGACCGAACTTGACTTTTCTTCTCCCTCGCTTTGTTTCCTGTTCCCTTGTAATTCTGGTTATTTCCAGATTCTAAGTCTTCAATATGGCTGTCGGAAAAGTTACTGATGATGCTCCCGTTGTGGGTGAGAAGGGCGTCGTGAATGATGCTGATGAGAGAGGTGGTCCTATTGTTAAGGAACCCTTCACCGCAACAGGGGAGGAATATGAACAAGATGATTTCATGACCAGAACGGGATTGAACGCCAAGTCTTTTACCAGAAAACATTATGGTCTGGGTCTTGTCGAGTTGGATCGTAAGATGAAGCCCAGACATCTTCAGATGGTTGCTATTGGAGGATCTATCGGTGCTGGATTCTTTGTTGGTTCAGGTTCTGCTCTGAGCAAGGGTGTAAGTCAAAACATCGACTTGGTATGATCCAATATTGACTTGACTGTTAGGGCCCTGCTACTCTGTTCATCGACTTCTTCCTCGTGGGGGTCATGGTCTTCAACGTCGTCTACGCCATGGGTGAATTAGCTGTCATGTATCCCATCTCAGGCGGTTTCTACACCTACGCAGCACGCTTCATCGACCCAGCATTTGGTTTCGCAATGGCTTGGAACTACACCCTTCAATGGGCCGCCACACTTCCTCTGGAACTCACAGTCTGCGCCATCACGATCCAGTACTGGGCCCCTGACTCAAATCCCGGTATATGGATCGCCGTTTTCCTTGCTGCGATTATCATTCTCAACATGTTTGGCACTATTGGATACGCTGAGGAGGAATTCTGGGCTGCGTGCTTCAAGTTGACGTCTATTTCGATTTTCATGATCATTGCGCTTGTGTTGGTCTGTGGAGGAGGACCATCGAGTGGAAGTTACGACACATACCAAGGATTCAAGTTGTGGCACGATCCAGGCGCCTTCAAGAACGGATTCAAGGGCTTTTGCTCTGTTTTCGTTACTGCGGCGTTCTCATTCGCGGGATCAGAACTCGTTGGTCTTGCAGCTGCGGAATCTCGAAACCCCACTGAATCAGTTCCCAAGGCTATCAAGCAAGTCTTTTGGCGAATCTGCTTGTTCTACATCGTTGCATTGCTGTTCATCGGTCTTTTGGTCAGCTGCAACGACGAGAATCTCCTAAGCTCAAGCTCCTACTCCAACAGCGCGGCATCACCCTTCGTTCTCGTCGGAAAGTACTCCGGTCTTCACGGTCTTGATCATTACATGAACGCCGTCATCCTTTCATCCGTCCTATCTCTCGGCATTGCTTCCGTATACGGAGGCTCTCGCACGCTTCTCGCTCTCGCACAGCAAGGTTTTGCGCCCAAGATCTTCACGTGGGTTGATCGTGCGGGACGACCTTTGCCATCCGTTGCGTTCATTATTGCGTTTGGATGTCTTGCTTTCTTGAACTTGGATGCTGCTGGTCCTGTTATTTTCGATTGGCTTCTTGCTTTGTCCGGTTTGGCTATGCTTGTTTGCTGGGGATCTATCTGTCTCGCGCATATCCGATTCCGAGCTGCGTGGAAGTACAATGGCCATACGCTTGATGAGATTCCTTTCAAGGCCATAGGTGGTGTTTGGGGATCATGGATTGGTCTGATTTTCGTTGTTCTCATTCTTATTGCACAGGTAAGTTTCAAGTTTGCCCCCCTTCTTCTGACAGCCATCTAACAATTCACAGTTCTACGTTGCCATCGTTGCCCCAGTAGGCGAGTCAGGAATGGGAACCGCCGAAGACTTCTTCATGCAATATCTCGGTCTGCCCATTGTTCTGGCCTTCTGGCTCGGAGGATGGATCTGGAAGCGAACAAGCTGGATCAGTATCGAGAAGATCGATATCGATACAGGACGACGTGAACATGACTGGGATTCTATCAACGCTTGGCGGGCTGAGCTCGCCACGTTTCCTTGGTATAAGCGATTGATGTATACGCTGTTTTAGAGTTTGCGTGGATATGATTAAGATTTAGAGTTAATGAATTGCGAAAAGTTCTGGATTTCTGGTATGAGATGGGATTGATAACTGGCCTCTTGGATCTGTGAAGTGGTTTGGTTCTTTGGTTAAGTGTGCGATTGTTGGTCGGTTGTATGTTCAAGTACACGACCTAATCATGGTCTTTGTCTTGTAGCTGAGGATATCCACAAAGGGCTGCGCTTCAGTTTTGTAGAAAGCCATGATTGTTCTGCCGTACTCTGAGAACATGCCCATATTCAAAACACAATGGCTGTTCTCAATACTCGACACGGTTTCTACAAAAGCCACACAGTACCCACCGACTTACATTAGCAAGAATCTAATTCAAATAAAATCAAGTTCGAATCAGAGATCATTACTAACATATCACAGAAAATCCAAAATGGACGAACAAGGCGACGTCGTCATGGGCGGCACATCCGATTCCTTCCCAGAACCATCCCCCTTCCTAACCATCCAAGCCAAAACAGCATTCGCAACCCACCTCAACTTTCTCATCAAACTAACCAATGAACCCATCCCTAATCTAGGCTCCGAGAAAGAACAAATCGAATTCCTCATTCAAAAGTCACAGGCTGTAGCCGACCTTGTTCAGCTTCTGCAAATTAGTTCCGACATACTTGCTGAGCTTGACTCACACTGGCCACGCTGGTCATGTCCAACTTACTGTTAGAGAGACCCAAGAATAGAGGAAGCGAAGAAGACCAGAAAAGTGTGCTAGGTATTGTCAATATTGCGGATCTTACTGTTTATATATAACCCAACACAATACAATCTGTTTGAAGGTGTTTCTAATAATGATTGCTATCTTGAGAATCTAGGGATGTTTGATTATGATATATGAAATCTCTAAGTCGAGACCTGCTTTTCTGTGTAAACCTTATGTTTATGTCTCTACGGAGATCCATCAAGGTTACCGAGCGCAGACATCTTTCGTGTAAGTTACACCCGCCTCTTTACAGGAATATCAGTCAGTTAAGACTATCCTGATATGGATTGGTTCATCAAGCATCGTTTTCCTATCATATGTAACCTCAACTTCTTGCCAGGTATTTCAGAAGGATATCCTGATAGGACCGGAGCTTTTCGTTGAACTCTCTCCACTTGATTGCATTCATACATAATGAACTACCTATTCAAGAACTTCGCCTAATTTCAACCTCTTGGCATGAACACGCGAGTATAAACTAAACTGATGCTATTGCATGACTATAGCGATCTTTGCCACAGAAAGCAGGTTGTTAAGTATAACTCCATATTTTATGCAACTCACTTATCATTCGGAGATAATAATGGCCTCCGGTAAAGGCGGGGTTGATACAACTTCGACCTGCATCATATATGCTCAACTCACATATAAATTACGGCAAATTCGATCAAAATGGAGGACTCTCAAGTATCTCGTTCTAAATCCAAAATGAGCGAAGTAGCAAACTCCAACGTCGTCGTCATCGGCGGAGGCATCGTCGGCGCCTCAATCGCCTGGCACTTATCCTCCGAAACAAACGTAACCGTCATAGCAGAAGACATCGGCGGCGTAGCAACGTCCAACTCATTCGCCTGGCTAAACGCTGCATCGACAGATAAGAAGTTCTACTATGACTTCCGTCTTCGCTCGATGAAGCGATGGAAGGAAATCGAACAGGTCTTTGATTCGCTCCCGATTCACTGGGGTGGTACAACGACATGGGATAAGTCACCCGAGCAACTTGAAGCCGCAAAGACCAATGCTTCAGCTTGGGGCTACGATGTTATAAGGGTTGATAAGACGGAGATTGAGGAGATTGAACCACATGTTGAAGAAGCTCTTTTGCCTGAGTGGGGTCTTGCGTATGGACAAGAGGGTGCTCTTGAGGCTGAGATTGCTGCTCAGAAAATGATCGAGCAGGTCGAGGAAAGGGGAGGAAAGGTTCTCGAGACAAGAGCTAAAGGGTTCACCAAGAGTGATGGTCGTATCAGCGGCGTTGTTCTTGACTCTGGAGAGACTGTTCTAGCCGATCATGTCGTCGTGGCCGCTGGTCTGGGCAGTGTCGCCCTCCTCGCAACAGAAAACATCAAACTCCCCCTCGAAAGTTCAGAAGGTCTCCTAGTCAACACAAAACCCACATCAAAACGCCTCATCAACGGCGTCATCAACGCCCCCGATCTTCACATCCGCCAAACAGTCGAGGGAGCCCTACGCTTCGGCTCGAGCTACGCAGGCGGCGACCTCGGTGATGACGCAGAAAAGACAGCACTGGAACTCTTCGCCAGACTACAAAAGTCAGTCGTTGGTGGTGATGAGCTTGAGTACAGCCATTATACTATCGGAGACAGGGTTTTGCCGGTGGATGATTTGCCTATTCTTGGGGAGACTGGGCTTGAGGGACTAAGTGTTGCTGCTATGCATTCTGGTGTTACTAATGGGGCTCTTGTTGGTGAGCTTTTGAGTAAGATGATTTTGACGGGGGAGAAGGATCCTATTCTAGAGAACTTCCGGCTTGATCGGTTCCCTTGAAAATATAACCTATCGTTAGGGTAGTCAATTAGCTTAATTGGTATTGGCATCTGAGTGCAAGGTTTGTGCAACAAAATCTAGAGTTTAATATGGGTTATCTAGATAGGTAACGGAAGAAATATCCTCTCAGGCTTAGGCTACTAAGACAAATTTACCTAAATGCTTCTTTAAATTACCATAAGATGACTGAACTATTTTACCTCTTATGCCTATAACGGTTAATTCTCCTGACACGCTGCGGGTTATGTAAGATGCTCGATCTCTTATATGATTTTGATTCTGGGGTTGTGATGGCAATCACGAATGATCGAATTCATCGCCAGTTCATATTTGAGATGATTGAATATTCTTATTGTATTGCTAACCCTTGGGTATATCTGCATTCTAGGGTTTACTTGAAAGAGACACCAAATTTCAACAAACCAGGCAGCCTTCCTACTCACATTCGCCAAGTTCCACCCCAACTAAGGATGCACCAGCGAAACCAAACGCGGAAAAGCGTCTAACCAAGGAGGTCCCAGCTTCCAGTTATTAAGATCACATGCAATAGCCTCAAACTCGGGACTGACACAGACCTGCCCACCTTCCATCGTCATGAGCGAACACCCTGGCGGCCACTTCAGCTGCAAAGACTCGAGATACATCTTGACAGAATGCCTCGACTTGATACGCGGATTCGTACAGAGAAAGTCACGAAGATCGGGCCAAGGGATGTAATCGATGCTCACAGGATGGGGATATGTATTTTGGACCTCGGTTGGTAGAAGCCACGGCGGCACGTCCTTGAGCGTCATAGGATCGGGATGTAAGCGCCACTATTAAAGGTTAGTTTATGGTTCATAGGATTCAAAAGGAATACGAACCCTCATAAGTCGATAGGCAAAGAAATAAACGCCAAACAAAGTCTCCACACTGGCCATCTCGAACCCCTTGAGGAAGGAGGTAAGAAAACATGTGACAGCGTTGTCACCGTACGAGTGAAGCGTCATATTAGGCAACGAAGGGTTCCGAGGCAGGGATCGCGCATGAAGAGGATCCTGGGGAAACGCTGCATGGGTTTCGTACAGGATGGCGAAACTGCGGTACTCGAGACAGTCGGACTGGGAGTGATGCTGCACTCCGCATCGACAATCCACGTGCGATGGTGTGGGGAATAAACTTGACATGACCTCGGGTGGTGGCATCTGGATCTCGGGCTCGGGATGAGGCGCTTGTGCTGGTGTTGGTCTACCTGTGCCGTTTGATGTTGCAGATCGCGTTGCGGGGAAGTCCGGGGTCTCGGTGCTAGTATCCATCTCGTACGCTTCACCGGGGTTTTGACCTGTTGATGAAAACACATTCCCAGCCTGTCTTTGACTTGACCTTTGCTGTTGTTGCTGTTGTTGTGAAGCCATCATTTCAGCACCCAACTGAGGCAACGTCCTCAACTGTGCAGAAACAGTATCCAGATTTTTTCGAATCTGCGCAATATCCGATTCCATTCTCTCCATTCTCAGTTTATGCTCCTGGCGATTCTCTCTGTGCTTGACGCGGTCGGCCAGTCGCTTCTGGCTCATCTGAGCCTCTGTGCGGACCCGTCGCTTGGCCGAGCCGCTTGGTGGAGACGCCGACATAGAAGGCTGTAACTTTAATTGTCTTGATTAGGGAGGTGAAAACAAAAAAAGAGTTTTGTTTGGGTCCGTTTGAATCCACTTGTTTCTGAGCGAGGGATTGAGTTGTGAGTTGATTGAGTTGAGATTCAAAGTGAGAAAAGGGGCGCGTCGACGTCGACCAGTTAAATAAAAACTGAAAGGGTTCTGGACCAGAAGAGTAGCAGGGGTTGCAGACACACTGAGAGAGGATGGTATATGAGGCCCCTCGTGTCTAGACTTGGCAATCTATTCTGAGGTTAGTGATGTACACTAGGTAGATTAGGTTGTACAGTCAACGTACGTTACTACTGTATGGGATATGTCAGTTGGTAGTGATAGTCGTAGTGGCAGTAAGAAAAAAAAGGAATGAGAAAGCGTTGAATTTCTCTTGGGTGTGTGAGTTTCTGCCACGACCGACGGGAGAGCCGAAACGCGGGGTAAAGGCCGAGATGAGCACTCACTCTTTTCCTCTTCTGTTCTAGCTCTGCAAGGATTAAAAGAGTTTCTGTTGGGAAACCGTTTTGTTGATTTAGATGTTAAGAGTTTGATTGGTCAGCTGAGATCAGGAACTTGTAACATTTCGACATTCATAAGCAGATAACAGTTTAGAAATTAATATAGCCGGTTTTAGAACATGTATGCTCTGTATTATCCGTGCTAATAATAAGGGTTGTGAGAAACTAGACCCAACAAAGTAGCCTAAAGACGATCCGCACATCCCTGGTCACTCCAATCGATAAGGGTCCAGTCCAGTCCAGAGTCCAGACGAAAGCATCATTCTCCTACACGAAGTTCAAACCAACTGAAATCTGAGACATAAACGAAACTATAAACTCAGTACTCTATTTAAACTTCTGTCACTATAAAACAAACGAGGTTTCGAAACAGTCTAGCAACGTCATAGTTCGTCTGATAGTCAAGATATAAAACACAAAAAGCAAATGTCACATTCGTTTCAAAAAGTAAATATCTGCAGGATGGGTTTTGAGTTCTGCAACTATGACAAAAATAGAGTCTGGTTGTCATTTGATCACTTAGACCCTATTCGCTAGTCCATCGCCTCGGGCTTCTGCCCATACACGACGATTCTAAACCAAGATTAGTCAGACAAGACCTCAAACTCTGATACTATATAACTTACATAGGAAGATAAGCGTGGATCTTAGGATCCCTAAGCTGCTTCCTCACCTCCGCACAGAACAACAAAGTCTCTTCCTTGGTCCACTTCAACGCCCTCGTGAACAGCCCCAAGGTCAGCCCTTCAAGCCCTCCATCCAAATTCGCAAAGCACCAAGCTCCCATCTCTTTGTAGTAAGGATCTTTAGGCCATGCACTAAGCGGCCACTTGAGATGATGCTCCTTGATGTTGACAAAACCAGCCTCTTGCATTATGGCTTTATAGTGTCGGGGTGCTTCAGCGGAGCGGTTGAGGATCTTGCTACCTTTGCAGAAGTAGGTACCTAGTTTGAAGAGTTCGTGATGAGGTTTGAGGGTGCCGTCGTCAGATTTGTAGGGTGCGACTATGTCTTGCATTTCGAGCCATCCGCCTGGTTCAAGGGCGCTAGAAGGGAAGTTAGTATAGCCCTAGTCAGCTACGACGCAGTATCAAACAGACTTGTATGCTTTTGAAATGTAGGCGTCGTAGTCTTCGAAGCTACCTGCCATGACACGGCTGAAGATGAAGTCGAATGGCTTTGTCCAATTCCAGTCTTTTTCAAGATCGTCGACCTCAAAGGTACAGTTCACAGGGACCCTGAGCCTCGGTCAGTATGTAATCTAACTGATGGACAGAAAACTTACATGCTTGGCTGGGTTGGGCTCAAGTCAACGCCGATGACCTATCAAATCAGCAACCTAATTCAGAATCAAGGGAAACGACGTACCTCTGACTCCGGGAACGCATCAGCTTTGGAAATTGTTAGTAAGAATATGAATCGTTACTTCTCAGACGCACCATATTCAATAGCCCAACATCCAGTCCCGGTGCCCAAATCCAGAACTCGCTGCGCAGGTTCATTGCCCTTGGGACACAGCGCAAGACTTCCACGCAGGGTCAGCAGCCAGATGTTATGCTGAATTTCTTTGCGATTGTCAATAAAGATATCAAGAACTGTATAAGACACTCTTACCCAGCCGCTCATTCTCTCGTTGATCGTTCGGATATACGTATTCTGTTACATGTCAGATTCAGATCAGGCCACGTTCTGAAATGCGACCTACTTCCGGCGCTCATGGAATGATAAGTTCGACCATTCTCAATCTGATACTGGAGAATACTCGACCGAAGAGAAGCAACAGAGTCGGTAAGTGGCTGGCAGAGGTAAGTTTAAGTGCAAACTGAAGAGTCGCCAGGTAAGCTAAACTCACCTGAGAGATGGTAGAGTCTCCATCTGAGAAGTTATCGGCGTGCTTTCATAAGTCAGTACACGCGGCCCCAATATGATTTATTTTCTGATACTCACGATAATCTCACCCTCTTGGGTGACACCCTGGTCTTCGAAAGCCATCCTGAAAAACTGAAGATTAACTTTCTCAAGTCGAACAGGCTCTCAACCCCTCACTTTATAGGTGAACAAAAAGTCTCATTGCTATGTTGGTAACTCCCTGCCCTGCCCGCGTAACCGATCATGCACTTGCTAGGGTACTGTGGTGGTTTTGACAAACCCGATATCCCTGCTTCGTAAAATGTAACCAACATGCATGTTTTCGACAACCAACATATCATTTGTCGAATATGATCTCCATAATTCAAAAGGAACTTCGGCCCAGTGGTATGTCTTGCAAACATATCATATTAATTCTTTCCATATATGGCATAGGTAAATGGGTGAGATATCTCCTCGCACTCTTGGCCAGAAATGTCCCTTTCCCACCAATCTCAAAAAAGGCCACAATGCAGAAAAGCCGGTATAATCAACATATAGGCCGTTTCAACATTTGCCGCCAGTTCAGTATCAACCAGAAATCCGGCAATCTTTGGGAAAAGTGCATCATCGTGAATCGTTCCGTCATCAGAATGTATGCCGGCCACACCCAAAACTTCCTCAACCTGGGAAGCTACAGCGAGTATGAATATCGAGAAAAGTTCCTGTGCCCATATGATTAACGGATCTGTCGTTTCGCGGTCAGCGATGGCGAGTTCAATGGTCTTCTCTGGCACTTGTTCTTTTCTTCCAACACGACTCTGTTAGCATTCATATTGTAGGTGGAAGCTCGGGTGTGCTATACCTGGATAGTGACGAGAGAAACATGCCGAGACACCAAATGTCCCCGGCTGGCCTCCACCCATATGTATCAGGGTGTTCAGAATCTTTCTCTCTCTCCTGTATCAAAGCCTTCTCAACTTTGAGGCCGGAAATCTGTAACCACCGTTCAAGTTTATCAACCTTTTCCTGGATTTCTTCGACTGAACTATGCCCCACAATACGTCTGGAGAAACTGCTAGTTATCCTTGGATTGCGCTTTTCATCCAGAACTGCCCAGGAGCACGCAGAAAGTGATAAAATAGCCGTAAGATAATCCGCTTCGAGTAGCGTCCAGGTAGATCTCCCATTATTTCCTCTAGCGCTCAGGGATCTATCATTTTTCCTTCTGAATAGCAATTGAAGAGGCTCGACCGAAACAGTGGTCAAGCCATGTTCCGAGAACTGGCCCAATCCAATATCGAGTCCCCATACAATATCCATCGCCGGGTTGCCTTTGGTAAAAAGATACTGCTCTACCGACATCGATCGCGCAAGTTCTGGGTTCTTCCAGCGTACTATTCCTTGTTGGCTAATCAAGTTCATTACTTGCTCAAGAACCTTTTGGAGGGACTTTGCAATCTTGACAATTTCTTGGTCATCTGTTCCTCTTATTCGGAACCTTTGAGCTTCATTGAAAGTCAAAAGTGGTTTATGTTCGGCGGGAAGATGATTCTTCACTGCCGCAAGAGGAAGCACAGTCAAAGTGGTACTCAGAGGGCCGACTATCGGAACAGAAGATTGGGCCTTGAACAGCCGTTCCGGGACTTCCTCGTAAGGGGATGAGCCGATTGTCATGGTCGACGATATCAACTGCCAGAAGTTCTTCAACTTTAGGCCCTCGGATAAAGTGGCGTTTTCCTGTGCTTCGTTCATTAGCAAGAGGGCCAACCAAGCCAGTTCATGACCCTCTTTAGCTGGTATGGCTATCGGATGCTCCCCTAAACCGCGCCTGACCCAGGATCTGATGGCCGTGATGACGAGCGTTACGCCAAGTTGGACAACAGTGGCGGACCAGTGAAGAGCGCGAAATCCGACGAACTGGATGATGTATCCAGTTACCGCCAGCAAGGCTGAGCAGGTGGCAAGGAACCTGGTGACACATGCTTAGTGATTTCACCTCTCAAGAGCCTCTTAGCTTACCTATAATCCTTTTCCACTCGACGAGATGTTCTGACTGTCTGAGATCCATTGACATCCGCATTAAAGATGACATAAGCTGGAAAATGCTGGTCCCCAACCGTCCTTGCGCTTTGAAACCAGAAAACCCTCGCATCCCTCCATTTTCCTCTATCGGACACACAGAACTCATGTCCCTCGGTGGTGCCTTGAATGATTCTGCCACAGAGCATGGTCCCAATGATCAAGCATATCGTTCCAACGCAAAAGCAGGGGTATGCATAGGCGTCAGGAGGACTGTCATCTATTTTCCATCTCCACCAAAAGGTGATGAGTCCTGGGAAAAGCAATGCCACAGATTGTAACAGGATACTCAGAGCGGTCCATGACCATAATTCCCACTTTGGTGCCACAGCCTGAGGCACATTCAAGGCGAGGCTCGGAGCTGTGTCATTGATAATGCTACACAACTTGAAGGGTATCTTGTTAAATATATCGCCGCTTTTGTCGTCCCAAAAGAGTACCATCCCATTAGCAGTGGCGATGTCGCAGATCTTACCATTACCCAAGGCGACGAGCATCTTCGTTTCTTGCGAATCTCCAATCAAACGGACGATTTGTTGTCCGCTCCACATCTCACAGACGTCTCCGGATGTTGACGACAACAGATCTTGTTCTGCCACTGAATGACTTTCTCGTGCTCTTCAATATTGGTCTTAGTCTCTGTAATGGATTTGCTTCCCATATACTGACCTTCCAATGAGCGCCTTGAGCCTCTTATCACCTGCAACGCGTATAGCACTGACTATGATGGTAACTACACCGAGAGGACCCATCGATAATAAGATATTATCGGCCCATCCCATACTCATACTTAGGAATTGGATTGTAACCTGCTCACCGAACAAAGTGAGCAGCGGCGCCAGATCACTAAAAAGATTATTGGAGAAGTCATTGTCAAATTCAGGCATTGTCACGATTAGACGGCGAATCTTGAGAAAATTGAAAAGGATTGTAAGCTGTAATGAAAAGAGAATAGATTAGGGCTAGCGTGACTATCTGTGGTGATGCCTAAGGCCCCCCTGTACATGAACAATTGCGACAAACCCATGTACGCGCAGGCGTACCTTCCGTATAGCAACCATGAACAAGAATAAGTTAAACTACCTAGTCATAATTCTGAATACGTGGATCACCACTTTAAGTCCTCCCCAGTCACCTTCTCTGAAAACTTCCACAACTTCTCAGCCTCACTGCTCGAAACAGCAAGAGATCTCGCTTGCTCACTGATTTGACACTCAGCAAGATAAGTTCCATAATTCTCACTTCCCTCGTGAGTCTCACCAACTCCAACAGCCAACTTCGGGTCCAGCGCCGCAACAAGACCAGTCGAGGCTCCTGCGCCTACAGACTTGACAGCGTAGAGACCAGCTTCACAGAGCTTCGTCGCAGCTTCGATAGTCTCCTGCGGAAAGTGCCTTGGAAGTTCGGTGGTCATGATAACACCTGGATGGACAGCAACTGAAAGGATTCCGTGCTTTTCAAAGAGACGTTTGTTTGCGCCGATGCTGAAGAGGACGTTGGCGACTTTACTCCTATCGTAGCCATCTAGGGGGATGTAGGGCACGTCTTCAGCATTGTTGTAACCCCAGAGTTTGAAAAGATCATAACTTGGCTGTTCATCCTGTGGGAGATCTTTATTCTTCTTGTCAAAGTTCATGTCACTCCAGCGCATACTGGAAGACATTGGAGAGGCGGAAGTGATATTGGCGATTCTGACAGACCCCTTCGGCTTGCCTTCTGCTGCCTTGATAAGCTTCGGCATCAGAAGACAGGTAAGAAGCCAGTGTCCAAGATGGTTGGTTGCAAGTTGCAACTCGATACCATCTTCGCTGAGCGTACGTTTCTGAACACCCATTACAGCAGCACTGTTGATGACGATATCAATGGTTGGGATGTCGGACAATTCTTCAGCTGCCTTGCGGACGGACTTCTGGCTGGACAGGTCGACCTCAAGAAAACGGTACTTAACGTCCGGGAATTCTGACTTGAGAGCTTCGATACTCTCCTGGACTTTGGCTGGGCTGCGGCCTGCGAGGATGAGCAGAGCTGGTGCTTGCGTAGCCTTGAAGTGGTTAGATAAATATTCGATCTTAGTGGCTAGTGGTGGACTTACCAACGCATGGGCAGTTGAGAATGCAATACCACCACGGTTTACACCAGTGATGAGGATATTCTTGCCATGAATACCTTCAGGGAAAGCCTTAGCGATATCGACGCCTTCAGTGTTGCTTCCGAACTCTGAGTAGGTTGTAGAAGCCATGTTGGAAAGGTGCCTTTGAAAGCAATTGGATTTGTGTTAAGTAATTTAGTTGTGACTGTTCTTGGTTTCTGTTTGATAATTCTCATATTCCACTGGGCACTCACTCTTTTTATACCCAGATGATGTCTTCATGTCGATAGATCCTTTGTATGCGTTCATGTATACAAGTCGATATCAACCAATAAGAGACTTGCTTCCCGATTCGGAAACTCAGTTGAGCCGCAGTTCCTACGCTGCCATCCTTTCATCTTGGCCAATGGGAGACTTATTACTCGATTTGGTTAGAGCTTCTACGCCACGATGATGAATCTTTATTGGTTGAATCTCATTGAAGGACGACATCATTTCAGGAGCTTGGAAAGCTTCGTCGGACTTAAGATTATTACCAAGGGATTGGCTCATCAATTGGTCATAACTCCATTGCTTAACTCCATTTCCACACTCCGCACTTTATCCCACAGCCTTTGTCCTGATTCATCATGAATCACCGTCATCCAGGGAAACTTGGTCAAGCAATCCCTCGCATCCTTCCACGTTACGACACCGATCCTTGAAGCTTCCTCACGCAGTCTCGTGATCATCCACTCCTGGTCATCTCCCTTGGGAACAGATATACCTCCCAACATCAGAAGCCAAAAGGCAAAACCTCCGTCCGCCATTTTCAGAGCATGTCTGATACAGGCCGCAATTAATCCCGGCTTGGCAAGACGACTTTGGTGATTGTTCCAGAAGGTAGACATGAGGAATACCAACAGTCCGATGTGGTATGCTGAATCAATATCTTGTATCAGTCTGGACTCGTTCAATGTTCTGAATCCCATGAGTCTGTAGCAGACGGACACCAATATTTCTTGAAATTCAATAACGTCAAGAGGCTTTTTTTCGATGTGTTTGTTGAAGAGGTTGCAGACGCCCAGCAGATCTGAAAAGGCTTCCCTGAGCGTCCCGTCCAGTTGTTGTATTTGGGGACTTTTCACATCCGGGTTGCTCTTTAACGTAAAGCCTCTTGACAACAAAATTGCCCGCATCTCGGCCATTCTATTGCGATGAAAAAGCGGTTGGCCGCCTTGTTGCAAAGTAAACAGGATATCAGTGCTTGTAAGAGTCAGCACCAAACTCACTCGCGTAACTGATTTTCAAGTGACTACTCACCGGCAGATCTTGGTGGCCACAGCATCATCTTCTATCTTATCCAGCCCCCCACGGAGATCAACAATCTTTTTCATGCCCTGGACATGAGCTTCAGCGTCAGCGTAATGCCCCGCTACTTGCTCATGATTGATAAGAGCCATCACGATAGAGAGCGTTCCATCAGACAGAGCGTCACTACTGTTGAGGCGTTTTGCTAGTGTGTCAAGAGTTTGAGATAGGCAGGATAAGGATTTTGGGCAGCCGTAACCTGCGCCAAGATATGTTTCGTTTGATGATTGGATTAGAGCTAATGAGCATTCGTATGCTATAACCGTTAGCATATGTCTAGACAAGGTTTGATAAGAGATTTTCATACCGGGCTTGCTGAGAAACATGATTTCGAGCCACCGCATCTTATACTGCTCGATATCAAAACCCATCTGAGTTGGATATATCTGATTGATAGTGAAGGTGAAAACTAAGTTTGTCGTATCAGCCAATGTCATACACTCGATGATTAGTATAGCTCACAATCATAGATAGCTTTGCTAGCGATCTTAGTCATCGGTACAGGAAACGGAAAGGTGAGGAATTGAGTGCCGATAGGTCGTTCTATTCTCTCCATGGCGTGATATCGGACAACCTGATTCGCTTTTGACGGTCGGTGGAAAGTTTTGCCTGCATTTTTGCCTTTCATTACATGGCGTCGCATAAGTTTCTTTGAATTTCTATCGGCTTGCAAGCCGTCCACGAAGAAGAACGTCTGTTCCATCCCGTCGTTGATTGTATGTAAAAAGGAGTTTGGTGGGGTGATGTCAGCGTAAGCAGCTGCAGCCTCTTTGTTGGTTGAAGTCTGCTTATTAATCGCAATCAACTCCTATCGTCATCGACTTCACAATCCTCAAAGACTATAATATGTTTGAATAATGATAATATGTATTATGTTCATCTCGTAACTCATACTTTTGTACGTATTCTACAGAACCGGTCCACTAATAGGAACCTCATCAAACGCTCAACTTCTCATCAACTCATCATCAACTCATAATACAGGAATAATTAATTGTACATCAGACCTCCTTAAACCTCAACAGCACCGCAAGGGCCACCATGAGCGTGAGTGTGAGCGCTGGTGCGCTTGAAGATCTGAGCATGGTCGGCATCCCGGCGTCGGGTAAGGTGGTTCACTGCGGGAATACCCTTGAAGCTCTTGGCGTACTTGGCAACAGAGTTGGCAATAGCCTGTGTGTTGACGAGGAAAGCCTCCTTGTTGAGGTTGTTGATGTCGTCACCAGCCTTGTGGTAGTTGATATCGTAAGCGACACCAGCCTCACCACCGAACTTCTTAGCCTCCTCCTCGGTCTTGAGCTGCTCGGCACCGGTGAAGAGACCACCGGAGGGAATACCGTTCTCAATAAAAGCGGCGTAGTCAGAGCGACCGCTGAACTCGGAGGGAACAGATTGGAGACGCTTGGTCTTGAAGAACTTCTCAAAGTCCTTCTCGATGGCGTCGGAACCAGCAGGGCCGGTCAGGTTGAAAGCATCACCATCACCATCGTAGATACCGTAGACGTAGTTGGGGCTGGCAATCATGTCAAAGTTGAGGTAGGCACGGATCTTGGCGATCTCGGTGTCGGAGCTGTTGATGCTCTTCATGTAGGCGTAGGATCCGAGAAGACCGAACTCCTCAGCAGACCAGAAACCGAAGCGGACGGCGTTCTTGACGCGGTACTTGGTAAGAGCCTTGGCAACGTTGAGGATACCAATGATACCAGAGCCATCGTCGTTGATACCGGGTCCAGCAGCAACGGAGTCGGAGTGGCCTCCGACGACGAGGACGTTGTCGTGGTCACCCTCCTTGGTCTCAGCAATGACGTTGAAGGTAACGCGGTTCTCGACGGTAGCGTCAACAGTGAGGTCGACGTTAACCTCACCAGCCTTGGTCTTAGCAAGGATAGCCTCACCATCCTCCTGGCTGATACCAACAATGGGAGCAAAGTCACCGAAGGGCTCACCCAGAGTACCGCTCAGCTCGCCAGCAACGTTGTTGTAGACGATGACGGCGGCAGCACCGGCAGCCTTACCGCTGGAAGACTTGGCGGAGAAAGCACACTCTCCACGCTTGACAAGGACGACGTTGCCCTTGGACTCAGCAGGGAAATCGCTGGCCTCACAACCAAGGTTGGAGGCAACGACGAGGGGACCAGAGGCCTCACCAGCGGGGGTGTAGGTCATGATGGAGGCAGCAATGTCAGCGCCGTCGGCCTTGAGGGCGGCAGTACCGGCAGAGTACAGCTCAGTGAAGGGCTGCTTCTTGACGTCGTAGTAGTTCATGGCCTTGAGGGTGTTGTAGAGGTAGTCGACAGTGGCGTTGTGGCCCTTGCCTCCAAAGACGCGGGTGTCGTCGTTGGCATCGGCAATGTCCTGGAGCTTCTGGGCACCGGCCATGAGACCCTTCAAGGTGATGTCCTTCTGGAGCTTGAGCTCGTTGACCAGAGGCTTCTTGGTGGAAGCGGTGGCAAGGCCAGCCAAGGCGAGGACGGTAGAGTACTTCATCTTGAATGTGAGACGACGGAAGAGAGTAGAGGAGTGAGGAGGTGAGGTGAGAAGGGGATTGTTGAGGGTGGAAATCGATTGATATTTATATGTTGCAGATCGTCATCTATCTGCCATATTGTCAATCTATCTCTGTCGCTGGGCGAGTAACATTGCATACCAATACCAAGGCCTGTACCATAGTCAGTGCAACAGTCCAAGTCAAGACCTTGTCTAGGCAAAAAAGGCTATGCTGTTTATTGATAGGATGAAGTCGTTGAACTGCACGGCACTTCTGCATAGCACAAAAGAAGATTGCACCAATGAGCTGTTCCTTCCGATCACGGCGCTGACCCAAAAGAGGCAGTTCCAGGGATGGAAATGGCGATCGAATCTTGGCGTCCGCTCTCTTTCCCCGCAGGAACTGCCTGTTCCAGGATCTAGCGCCGACTCAAATCACACCTCGTCCAGGAACTTTTGGAGGGTTTCTCTTGCCCGCTGGCTAATCTTTCCACTAACTATGTTGATAACGGCAGGTCGCAGGGATAATGATTACTTGGCGGGGCTTTTGTGAGTGTCCGAGATAGCACGCGATTGACTAGGCATTAAGAGTAATAATAAGCATCATTCAAGCTTATTCGTCCTTCCCGAGATAGACAACCTCTATCTTTGTCGCCACTGAGGATACAGATATCTCATGACCAGTGGCTGGGCAAAATGCTCCGCTCTTTTTAGTCTTGTCTTTACTATCAATTTGTCTTGTCTACCTCGGCCAACTCTTGTCAAGTCCCCCTGCCCCATCTAGATAGAGAGGAGACTCACCGGTTCTTTTGTACGAGCCTTGTCCGGGGTAAAAACAAGGTTAGCCCCCGCCGATAGATAAGAACCTTGCACGCAATTGAGTTGTGCCACCTTCAGCCAAACGTTATATCCGTTACCGTATCTGTAGTTGATATCCGTTCTGTGGCTTTTCTGATGATCTTGTCCTACTAGGAAAGAAACATTTACGGGCTTCACCGATCGAGCGTTGCATTCGCTGCACCTGTCACGGTTTATAGAAATGATCTTCTCTATTGTACATGAGTAGTTCGTCGCGGCGACATGTGCTGTAACCCAGCCTTGTGAGGCGAATTGATTCTGAGAGCGGGAATGGGCACATGTTGGGACAAGATCTGGATGGTACTCTGCAGTTGGCCACCTACTGCTCGCATTGGCGTTTGCTTGGCTGCTTCAGTTAATGGCAAATTATACATGTTACCAAGAAACGGAATGAAGGAACCGCAGGACGGAAGATAGCCGGTGTCGTTCCGTCCGTCTGTCGTGTGCGTTGCATGGGATCTACCTGCCAGACAAACATTAGTCTCCCCACGTTACATCAAGGAATGCGGATGAAGACAGTTTCTTGGCAAACGCCAACGTCTCACCACGCATTGTCGTAATTAAACTTAAACCCATTTACCGACTCTTTTGAGCTGTGATCAAGACCAATGAGAGTCATCTGGAGTTAACTTTGTTTTTCATTCTTCAGTGCATCAACGACTTCGTTGCCAAGTAAAGTATATGAAGATCTTGGGAGATATAGCTCTGGCCACTTTCATCAATCAACAAAACCTAGGGGATTCGCTCCAGGATCCTTGTATGTTCGGTATCACCGTCTCGAAGCTTATATCCAGTAACCTTCTGGTTCGACACATTAGACTATTCTAACTTGTATCAGATTTCTTCATTGCATATTGCGACAGATTCTTGAGTCTTTTCGCATGTATCGACAGCAATGTCTATCTGTTTTCCCTTGGGCCTATCTCACAAACTTCTTCCAGTCATATGTTGCACTGACCATATTTGAGCCTATCGTTGTAAGAGTTTATGTGGTGACAAACATATGTAAGCAGTGTAGTAAGCTCCAACTAATCAATACACCGGACACAAGGACGAATAAGATTTGAATATGTAAGAAGGCAAAAGCATGATGTCGTGAGGGGTTGCGTTGATAATGCAATTCTTGTATAAATATCAAGACACCATTCGAACCCCTAGCCGACTTACTTCTATCAATATCCTAAGTTAAACGGGAGGCTCTTCGTTATCAACTATTCAATATAGTGGCTCAGACCCGTTCACAAGCAACAATGACATCCAACAGCGCGTCCAGCAATTCCAAAACCGAAGAGTACAAAGCTCTATACCAAGCATACCTCGAACGCTGCAACGCACACGACTTTGAGGGAATGAAAACCTTTTACAAATCCCCATTAAACGTCATGGATAAGCCTTTAGATCCAGACGACGTAGTCGCCCAGTTCAAGCCTCTGGTGGTAGCATTCCCAGACTGGAAATGGCACCTGCGACATTTGACCATCGAGGGTGACTATCTTTCACTACACTTCAAGATCACAGGGACACATCAAGGAGAGTTTCGAGGATATCAACCGACTGGACGAAAGGTGGAAACTACTGAGTTTACGCTGTATCATGTTGTTGATGGGAAGTTTGCCGAGGTTTGGGATTTGATTGACTTTGAGGCTTTGGTTGAGCAGATCAAGTAGGGTGTCACGAATATTATCCATTCTCAGTCATAATAAACTATAGAACGATTACTATTTTGCTATTGACAGCTCTTATAATCAATATGGGCTTGCAATCATTTGTAAGTGCTTGACTCAAGGTGGGATGTTCCTTATCGATAAGCCCCCTCACCGAAGCTCACCGTGAAATTGTCGATAGCAATCGGCCCACCTCCAACGGCTCTTCCACAATGCCTCAATTGAGTCAGACATAGCTCTACATTCGCCGTCATGGTGCTCCCCCTTGCTCGTTGCCGCGCTTCCCTGCGCTCAGGAGCATGCGCAAGACCATTGGCACTCCTTCGCACACAGCAATGCCTTCCTCGAACCCGAAGCTTCACCCAGAGCTCAATTGTCGCATCCCAAGCGGCACGCAACGACATCCTCAGTGCATGGGATAAATGTACGACTAGAAGTAGTTATAGGGCTTACTTATGTGCTGACATGCGCTAGATAGCAATTCCGATATCCCCCTCGATCTCGAAAATAGTGATAAATGCGTTGGCTTCTTGAGTAAACGACGAGTAATCCACAAGCAACTCTCCTTCGCAGACCTTACTACACCATCCGGCGAAACGGTCCAGATCTGCTCCGACGCAAAGAAAGACCCCGATGCGCACGCCCTCTTCACCCAAATCTCTCCATACAGCCCTGTCGTCATCAGCACCAGCGGCAAAGCCGATGATCCATCCTCCGACAAGTCCTCCAAACCCACCGTCTACCTAAAAGACATCCGAGCTCTAAACACAGTTCCTCAGAACCTCATCGTCACACCCGAAGTCCAATTCCCTCCCAAGAAGCGCCACTATCAAATCCGATTCCACCAAGAGTTACAAGAGAGACTCAAGTTCCGATCATGGCTGAAGGGGCAATTGACAAAGGGCTTGCAAGAGAAGGGATTCACGGATATTGAGACACCGACGCTGTTCAAGTCAACGCCCGAAGGTGCGAGGGAATTCTTGGTTCCTACTCGTCAGCGCGGAAAGGCATATGCGCTCAATCAGAGTCCCCAGCAGTATAAGCAGACGCTTATGGCTGGTGGTGTCTCGCGATATATGCAGTGGGCACGATGCTTCCGTGATGAGGATAGTCGTGCTGATCGGCAACCTGAGTTTACACAACTGGATATGGAGTGGTCTTTCGCAGGTGCACCAAAGGTCCGACAAGATGTGAACGACATAATACTGGCTGCTCTCGAGTCGCTACGACCGGCGCATAGCTACCAAGAGATCCGCGGAGAGCGCATACCTGTGCTATCTGAGATTCCTGAAGGAACCCGTCCAGCGGATGAACCTGTCGCACACACATTTACAACACTCAAGTTCCAAGATTGCATATCGTCATACGGAAGCGACAAGCCAGACTTGCGCATCCCCAATAAGGTACGTCCTCACATCATCATCCCAGTAATCAAGCTAATGATGTCAAGATCCACGCGCTACCAGATCTCGAACCATACAGACAATTCGTTAGCATGATCACACATCTCGAAGATCCCTTAATAGAGGCCTTCACTTTCCCCATCTCCACAGAAGACCCAAATGAAGCGCGCAAGCTGGTCACAAAGTTTATGGACAGCTTACCAAGCGCCCTGGCCGACAACCCAGATGGAAAGCCTCAAATTCTCGTATGCGATAGAAAAGCACCCCTGCAGGGCTTTTCCTCGCTGGGATTCGAGGGTCAGGACGTTCTCGATCTTGTATCAGAGGGCGAAGACATAGAGCAAGGTGACCTTGTCGTCTTCCAGGCACGAGAGAAGCCCCAAGGCCAATACTGCTCTGGTTCCACAAAGATAGGCGACCTGCGCATCGCACTATGGAAGTTCCTCGTCGAAGAAGGTTACATGGAGAAGCCCCGTCTAGGTGATCCAGGCTCACTGCAATTCGTCTGGGTAACAGACTTCCCCATGTTCAAGCCCACAGAAAAGGGCGAACCAGGTCAAGAAGGCGCCGCAGGCATTGCAGCGTCGCACCACCCTTTCACCGCTCCTCTCTCCAAATCCGACCTCGAACTCCTCTTCACCGACCCTCTCCAAGCCAAGAGCGCAGCCTACGATCTCGTCCTCAACGGCGTAGAAGTCGGTGGCGGCAGCGAACGTATCCACATTGCATCGGTGCAGAAGTTTATCATGAGCGACGTTCTCCAGATGACGGATAAGAGAATTGGGGACTTTGCGCACTTGTTTGAGGCGCTGGAATCTGGATGTCCGCCGCATGCTGGGTTTGCGCTGGGCTTTGATCGGCTTGTGGCGCTGTTGACGGATACGGCGACTGTAAGGGATGTTATGGCGTTCCCCAAGACGATGAAGGGCGAGGATCCGTTCGTTAAGTCGCCGAGTCGATTGACGGATGAGCAGCTTGAGCCTTACGGATTGCAGTTGCGTAAGAAGGCGAGTGAATGATGCATTTTCAATCACTGCGCTTCATGAAAAGCACGAATACAACGATCGCTTCAAACCCCACTGCATCTGCTGGACAACATAGCTTCATTGATGTTCCCGCTGTACTATAGAAACATTTATCATATGTAAAGCACTTTATAATATACAAAGGACCTAGAAGTCAATCACATGGAGCGTTCATATTAACTTGCACTTCACAAACATGGTCACGATGATAGATTCTAGTTGATTGGCATGAATTTTCGTTGATGTCCTAGCTGGTCATGATTCAGCGTCATTATTCCTTTCCCTATCCGAGCCAGGTCCACACACAATCTATGTCATGCTATCCTCTATGCCCTAGGGTCCCCAAACTCCGGTGTGTTTTGTAAAGAAGTGTACATGCTGCGTAAGGTATCTCGGTGCGTTGATCGAAAAAGCACAATAAACAGGTCGTTTAGATGAGGAAGAAGCCGAAGGCGGTGGCTCCGATGGCAGCCAACATGGCGACGGCACCGGACTGGCCACCGAGGGCAGAAGCAGCGTTGTCGTTGTCGTCGGCAGCAGCAGAGGCGCTGGCGGAAGCTCCGCTGATGGCACCCTCAATGCGAGTGCTGGCGGCATCGAGCTTGGTACCAACGTAGTCACCGGCGCTGTTGTAGTTGGACTCGACCCAGCTCTTGGCGTCACCGCCGTGCTCGGAAGCCCACTGCTTGACCTCATTGCCGTTGCTCTTGGCCCACTCCTCGATGTCGGTGACCTTACCGCCAGCCTTGCTCTCGGCCCAGTCCTTGATGTCGTCGGGGAGGTCACGAGGAAGGACAGCGCGGGCAGTGACCTGGGGGGCAGCCTGCTCAGCGGCAACGAAGCCGGCAGCGGCGACAATAGCGACCTTGGTGAAAAGCATTGTGATTGATTTGTTTTGAGGTGGTAGGTTTGTTTGTAGAAGGTAGCTTTGATGAATGTGAGATGAGAGTGAAGAGTTGTGTTGATGTGAGAATGTGAATGATGTAGCAGGAAAAGAGAGATCGGAAGTGGCAGCTCCTTCCCTTGATATAGATTTCTCTGTTTCCCCTTGTACGCCCAAGCTCAGGCTGTTGCCTCAGCTGCTGGGCTGCTTCCCGCCTTCTCCTGTCATTTACTGTAGCTCAGAGCTAGGCCCTGCATAAAATGCCACGGCTGAACTGCGTCATGTTCCACCACTGAACCCCTGTTTCCAACTGCCATCCATCCAATCAGAACATCATAATCTCCTGCCCCTGCGTAGATCCAACCCCGTTCCAAGGCCTGCGCCATGATATGTCATCACCAGCCGCGATTCTTGCCGTCAGGTGCAATGCCCCAGACCCACCATTTCTTCATTTTCGGTTTCAGCGATACTTTGTGGCGATGTCATTCCAGTTTTTTGTGCCTGGATTTAACTTGTTTCGGGTCGCTTTCAACGGGGACAGGCTATTTCTAGTAACAACAACAGTCGTGGCCGGCCATACGCTACCACGCAGCGTCAGTCGTATGTCAGCCAAGCCTCTTCCATCTTTTTTCTCTGCCGACTTCCCGCCTTGTCGATCGCGATGTTAAAGTTGAATAGAGTATTCCATGTGGGTTCTGACTCAGACGTTCAATTGGAAACACTTTACCCCAGACTTTAAGGTTTTCTGTAGATTGCGCGAGGATCAAGGAAGGAGGCCGCCAGTATGTATGACCTAAGCTCCCACTACAAGTGTGTTTGTGCATTCGTAGTGATAATAGACGCAAATAACGCGGCCACAGCAGTATCGTTGCCATTTTCGGGTTATTTGCGTATTCTTGTGCCGCGTGTTTGCGTGGCACAGTCCGCACTAGCTACGTGGTCCAGGTCTCACAAGACACAGCCATCTTCTTAACAACAAGGCTGGGAGATGTCCACGAATGTGCAGTATGTTAAAGAAAAGCAGGAAATACAGGTCAATCTATTATCCGTCAAAGCGCCTCTCCCATATTCGTCGTTAGAATCATCAGTCATATTTACACAGTTCCATCGCATATCTTCGTAGGCGACCGGACTTTCTCAACGCTCATCAAACCCAACGCCATCGTCTCTTCGCATCACACATTACTTTGCGTTGACAGATGGAGTCGGCGTGCTCCCAGCATCAACATCCGGGTGCTTTCTTTCTATATGTCTTTTCATGTTCTTTCTTGTAAGAACTTCTCCACAAATTTCGCATGGAATCCTTTCTCTGTATGTTCTAGTTAATGGTTGCCAGACTGGGTTTTCTATAGGGTAGGACTCACGATTGCGGCAGACGAAGTCTTTTGCAGTGGGATGAGACTGTGCGTCTCTCAACTTGGTCCACAGCTGCACAGACCGATTGACAGAAGCTCGAAAAGAAGTAATCACTTGGAAGTATCTCCTGCTCGTCGTGAGTTAGGCTTCTAATTGCAGCAGCAGCAGCAGGTGACTTTTTGACGTACATTTCCGAGCGATAGCATATAATGACGGGCTTCGTTCATGCTCTGCAGATAACCAAGGTTGATGAAGCTATCTATAACGGAGACTATGGCCTGAACACGTGGGTCTTTGAGGGAGTCGTTGTCTCGTAAACGTTGTATGTACACTGGCCCAATGCGATTGCCCGGTTCAGATTGGGTTGGTTGGATTGTCACCCTACGGCAGGAGGGGCTAGAGAGGATCAATGTAAGTTCCCCGCAACTTTCTAGAAAACGGGACAAGCTGTATATGATTGACGATTCCCGTAAATTCTGCAAATTCAGGGCTGTGGTGCTGGTAAACTGGGTACTTTCACTGGCCATTTGACTTCCCGACAGGGAGTTGAATGCCAGTAGGTCATATATCGTATGGTCAAGGTCTAGACTCGACCCCAGAATATTGTTCTCCACATGATCACCCTGGGGTGCAGGCGTTGTACTTGGCTCCTCTTGGTGACCTGGCTGCAGCGGATGGCTGTCATCCATAAACATCAAAAGGGTACAAAAGTCTGGGCCAACCAAGTGAGACTCTGGACAAGTAGCCCTGATCAGGTCGTCAAATGCCTCTCGGTGTTTGTGGTTGACTATTGCATTTCTCCAAATCTCAAAGTGAGAGAAGTCAAAGCTGACCTGGTTACCTGCACTATGTTGAATGACGTACGACAAGCTGCAGAGGGCAAGGACTTCTCCCAGAGTAGTGGGAGGCAGGTATAATAAGGTGTTCCGATAGCTGTTTACTGCAGTCTCGTAGAAGCGAGTACGCTTGACAAAAGAGTCGAGGCTATCGTCGATACCTGCAAGGTACAGGTTACGCCTTGCAGCCACTAGCCGTTGACGGGCTTCTTCTAATTTGACCTGGACAATTCGAAGAAGCCCCCATTGATGAGATATATGTCGATTGAAGGTTTCAGGATAAGGGAAGTAGGTTATTGGTGTTGCTGAGGAGTCGAGATAGACAAGGCTGGCAAGGAGGCCTTCAGCTCTTGGTTGCAAGAATGCCCATGTCGGAAAAGATAGGGTTGGGGTTGCCATGAGAAGGGTTTTGATGAAAAGATGAGGAAGCTGTGAACTGTAGTGGTAAATCCCTATCATGCGCAATTCGGAAAAAGTGAAAGGTCTATATATTATTGTTGGATACGTCGGTCCTTTAAATCGAGAAGATTGTTAACAGGGCGAGACAGGTCCCAAGCGAGCCATCTCACCTCAGGTTCTATCCAGGGAGGGCGTGTAAGGTTGACGGTTTGATGCTTGTTGCTTGTTAGACGGGAGTGTGTGGATCAAACTCGGGCGGATGCTCCTAAATTAAGAGCCCGACTGTCCGACTTCCAATCACAAAAGTAGGTTTCTCTCCTCCGCTCGTGTCGTAGACAGCCAGGCACGTCGTTACTGCAGGCCATCCTAAAAACTCAAGCTCCTCTCCTTTGGACGAATCGGCAACATTCCATAAACTACAGGCCACACCCCAAAGTTACTTTAGGTTGGTTTCGCTCGTTTCGCTCTCTTGCGGGCCCCGACAGATCAGGCACATTGCACTGTAGCTACAGGCCACACCCTAAGACAAAGAAGCGCGGTCGTCCCAGCCGCATGTTCCAGATCAGGCCAACAACCATTGAGCGCATGAGAATTCTGAACGACATGACAGGTGAGGATCTAAATATTATACCACACTACAGGGGCTCAGGTGTACATACACCATCATCACAGGAAAGGCGGTCTTTAGACATTTATAAATTGTTAGATAACAAGTTAAGCCTGTCAACTTAGTATTGAAGAACCTGACCTCACGAATCAAGCCTTGACATAAGGCATGTACTTTCGTCATTCGTTTGATAGCTTATTTTGTCACCTAATTATGTCCAAAAACCGCCCATAGCACAGTGTTAATTGAATGTGGGACAACCCCACCAGCTTCCCATCCAGCTTCAATTTGACGATAGTCTATATACTGCACCTTCCCTTCCCTGTCTTATTATATCGCCTTGATTGGACCCCTCCAACTCCCCCAAGGGAGGTGAGGGGTGTTTCTAGCAGGCTGTGCGACGAAATAACCGTCAACTGGATATCGAGACTACATGTAGCATATTGGTTCTAGCCAATAATGCTGGGTGCTTCAACGCCAGGTTAACAAGCCGATTTCGTTACTTAGGGTGTGAAGGGAAGAAGAAAAAAAGAAGAAAAAGAAACCGGTAAGAAAAAGCCGGTGGAAAAGGAAGAAAGGGGAAAGATAGGTTTGGTAGGGAGGGGGGTGAGAGAAGGGAAAGAAGAGAAAGAGAAAAAGAGACGAAAAAGGAAAAGAAACACCTGACCGGTACTCTGCAGCTCTGTACGGATGCTTCCACAAGCAAGTTACCGTTTGTCGCCCCGCAAAGCAACATAACCCCAAGGATTATCTAGGACCTTGGGGTAAGAAACTCCGCGCCGTCAACAGGGACTGACAGTACGCCGCAGATCACTGGCTAAGCCTGTCTCGGTCCTAACTCATACTTTGTTAGATAAATAAGAGCTCTTTGGCTTCATAATGAAAAAGTGACTGGGCTACAGCGTAGGGCTGATACTTCAGGATTCGTCAAAAGCTCCATTTATTTGGGCCCCTGGGGCCCAAATAAGTGGGTCGACTAGTGAATTCTAGACAACCTGGGAGCTGCTTCACAATTCTGTCACTCTCTCACCCTCTTATTTTCGGAAGGGCAATAGAGTTGAAGGAGATAAACAAGATGGGTGTATTTAGTGAGAAGGGAGGCACTGAATTTGGTGAGAATTTGTTGCAGGGGAAGAGCCCAATCAGATAGGACAGGACATACTATGGTACCTCGACCAGACATGGGTGAATACTAGATTCGAAGTATTTCATCTGAACAAATACACCTGTAATAAGGCACAGCCCAGTGGCTAGCATGACGTTACCGCGGTCGACCGCGTTGACCACGCTTGGCCACGCTTAACTAGGTACGCTTTACCACAGTTAACCACGCTTAACCCCTGCTTAACCACAATTGACCACAGTTGACCACGCTTGGCAACGCTTAACTAGGTACGCTTTACCACAGTTAACCACGCTTGGCCACGCTTAACTAGGTACGCTTCATCACAATTGACCACGCTTGGAAACGCTTAACTAGGTACGCTTTACCACAATGGACCACGGTTAACCCCTGCTTAACCACGATTGACCGCGGGACATTGATATGTATTCCTCCTGTCTGTGGGTATCGCTAAATGCTCCGGAGCCAGCACATCGGACCACACCACTCCTGCATCCACGCACTGTACTGTTGACAGGGAGCTCTACTTGCTTTGTGAAACCATTGGGAGAATCATGGAGTAGTAAAGAGTATGTGCTCCTCGACATCATTGGTGTCTGAGCTTACGCAGTCGGAGCCGGAGCTGGATTATGAACAACTCCAAGCAGCTCCAATACAATAAGTGAACAAGCCTGGAGCCCATCGGGAGCAACGCAGAGCTTGCGATGAATGAACAGATGTATATAATAAGACTATGAAGCAAGAACGAGACAGAGAAAGAATTCACAATGTCATAATTTACCATTCCCTCGCAAGTATATCCTTATCCATACAGCAACATGCCTACAGAAGAGCAACTTAGACAGATGCAGGAAATGAGGGACGACCAAGGTAATAACATCATCCAGTATCACCACTATATTGCCACTAACAGTATGTAGAATCTGTGATGCTACAGACATGGCTTTACGAACCCAAAGACGTTACTTCCGCTACGGATGTCTGGTCGTCTGAGCGAGCAATCGCCAAACCGAGACCCAAGACGAGTGCTACCAAGCCATACGAGAAGAACACCAAGAAGAATGATGCAGCAAAGGCGGGATGAGGTGCAATAAGGCTGAAACGAGGCGGGGGAAAAGTTGGTATTGACGGGAAACTATGCCTCTAGCCTCGTGGACGTGTCAAAGAGGCTTGAAGACGCCACGGAAAAGACTTCAAATGTTCTCGAAAGTATTTGCGATATGCTCCAGTTCATCAGTTATAATATTCATGAACACCGTTGTTTTCATGGCATGTCGCCCACAAAAAGTGTCTGTCTGTAGATACGCCTTCATTGCCCCTTGTTGGTAATGATATAAAGTCACATGGAATTGCAGAAGCTCCAAAGTTCTAGGCCTTACAACGCCTTCTCTTCGTAGAGGTCTTTCCTTCGCTATTGTTGTGCTGCAGATTCCCATGCCTCTTCAAATTGAATTTTCGATCGGTAGTGTAGTCGCATTCATCGCACGAGAAGAGGATTCTAATAATTGATCAGCAAAGACCTGTAGGTAGGGTATCAAGTGAAGCGTAACGAACTTGGGGGCAGACTTCTGTGTCGTGGATACAGACGGCGATGGGCTTGCGTGGAAACCATGGACCCAATCACGGAACTCTCGATATGCCGTTCGATCGTCGAACAACAACTGAAGATGGTTAGTGGAGTTCAATTATACGTCTTTCGAATCCCACGTACTTTTCCTGCCCGTTCCATATAGAACTCGATATCCTCCCGGTATTGTAGCAACCCTCGCTCGAAGAACGCTTCCGCAATGGCAACTATACCACGGGATACCAGATCGTGCTCGTTCTTTTGTGATGACAGGGGTTGAATGAAAGATGCTTGTAGCTGTGTCTTCTGTGGCAATCTCTCTTGACACCAGGCAAGACACGATCGAAAGTCCTTCGATGCCAGTCCGCCACCGGCAAGGTCATGCCAGAAGCATGCGTTTTCGTGGATAAATCGCACTACAGCTCTGAACACAGAGGTATCCTGAAGTTGTCTTATCGCATCGGACTCGGCTGCTGTGGTTGAAGAAGATAAGATATGAGTCTGACTGCTTAGCAGTTCCCTCTGCGAGTCATACATAGCAGGCGACTGCGCTGGGGCCCAGGGTACGGCGAATTCGTTATCCTCTGTTAGACTCATCTCAAAGTTGATAGGATAGGAGGGGCCTGGGTCAAGATCTTGCCAATGGGTCGGCGATATAGTCGGAAAGGATTCTGGAGGACCGGATGAACCAAGAGAAAAGTCACACGAGTCATGTGTCAACTGTGTGAGGTATTGAGCGTACATTGACAAGCTATCTCTTGCTTCTTGCAGAGTAAGGAGCGAAGGGTCTACCCCTTCGGACTGGGTATGTGATGTCGGGTGGACTGGAGTATCATCCTCGCTGTAATGAACATCGCTCTGGAAATTACATCTCGATAATGGCTGGTGGTCGAGGTAGGGGTTAGTGAAAGAGGGCGAGGCGAGCTGTGTGTAGGTTGGAAGTATAGATGAAGGAGTTCCGCCACGCCGTAAACTGGTCGCTTGTCTTTGAGATTGCTCCCCCAAGCCAAACTCCATGAAGTGAAGATGGTTTCGTGCTTCGGGCCAAAGATGCTCGGCGAGCAGCTTGAAAGCCTCCCGCTCATCCTCCTTCTCCAAAGCATCCAACCATAGACGAATACCAGCAAGGATATCGCCTTTTGCTATCCGATTTCTGGAGTACAATAGACAAGAAACGACGTATGATAAGCTGCAGAAAGCAAATACTTTGCAGAGGTCGTTTGGGACCAACCCAGTCACCGTGTTTCGAAAGGCAATCGCACCGGTCTGTCGGAGTCCTTTGGCGTCCTGATAGTCAGCAAGAATATTGTTGATGGCTGGATTGTCCAAATTTGCTGCAAAGTCGACAAAATGGTCCCAAAGAGCTGACATCCCATCGCGAACGGTTCGGATTGATGACCAGGCGATCTCGCGGGCACGAGCGTCATTGTGCACAGCGTAAAGCTGTGAGTCTGTTGCCTCGTTGAAGGAAGCTGTAGCGCATAGTGCTTGGAGCTCCTGTGCAAGATCATCCCGCGGGCGATTTGCACTTACACCTGTGCTCTCGGTTGCATCGAGGTAAACGAAAGCAGCAGAAAGTCCATCGACTTCTGCCAAAGCCTTCTCGAGGTGTTCTTGCGCCCTTGCGCCCCCAAGACCAGCACGTGTCGCGCCGCCACTGACTGAGAAAAAATTGGTATAGCTTGAAAGGTATCCCATAACGGAGGGTATGCACAAGAAAGGGGTGCTGTTGCCTTGTGAACTATCGAATAATAAAGGCAAAAGTGGTTGGCATCAGCACATTTTGATGGTTCGCAAAGTGGTTGAATTTATGCGAGATCCTTTTGAGGCTCATTACGGAGCTTGCTCCAACTTGTTTCCCTGTTGATGCTCATGAGCAAGACTCGGGGGCGGAAGGACCCTCCCGCGTAATTGAACCAGCATGCTATCGCTCCTGCCGTTGGCCGTAGAAGCACAGAATGCCTTGGCACGTCACTTCACTAACCTTAACAAGAACGATCGGCAGGATCAGGCTTGTAAATTCTGTTTCAAAAAAGCAATTACATTGGATGTTACTGTACTCCCGTTGCTCTGGAGCTGCTCCAAGCTGCTCATGAGTAAGTCATGCCAAGAGCATTGCTCACGAGCAAGGGTTGACGCTCATGAGCAACTCATGAGTAACTCACGAGCAACTCAAGAGCGCGACGTGAGTAGAAAGCGACAGTGAAAAAACAATTAGACATTTATATACCGATCAAAGGGTAGAAGTCAGTACTGTTTTCCAAGGCTGTTATTCATTGCCAAAGAACAATTCAGAGTCAGCAACGACGCCACTTTCAAGTACAGCCCATGTATAATGCTGCGCCATACCATGCAAGCAGGAAAAAACAGCCCAAGTCAAGGCAGCTTACAATATGCAGGCGAGTCCACCTAGTAAGGCTTCCTTGACTGTCTAGCTGACAAGATACACAGTCATTAAATCGAACATGCTTCAGATCTGGTTGGAAGAGCCAAACGACCTTGGGGTCTGGTCATCAGAACGGGCAATCTCGTTCCCGAAGGAACCTCACCGTGACAGCACAAAGGACGATCCTAAATTATGACGCATGGTAGTGAGATAATGTGGAAGGGCTTGATGATGGCGGGTAGCGGCTTTACTTGATTCGCCGCCTTGTAAGAATTGTCAGTCGGCTTGTGAGGGGATAGAATTCTGTGCTGTGTACTTAGAATGGGCGCGTTACCTACTGACTTTGTAGAGCTCTCGGGCACGCTCACAGAGTTCTGCAAATTGGATGGAGACAGTGAGGCTCAAGTTGATGTTATTGCCAGTCTACTTCTGAAGCTGACTGACTACCTTAGTACCTAAGTAGATGTTTGTGCGGCACTACATTTCCTGTTCTGACCGCAAAGCAGTCAAAAGAAGCTCACACTGGATGTAGAAATTAGATCGTCGATTTTGTTCTATTAACTATAAAGTTCCTTTTATCCATGTCATTTATATAATTCCCACTCAATTCACACCCCTTCTCAAAGGGTGAGCCTCCGTGTTAAACACCCACTCATCCAGACTGATGACCTCCTCATCCGCAAAAATGAGATAGAAATACTTCAAAGTCTCTGCCATCCAGAAACTCTCCATATAGTCCTTAAGCTTGACCTCCTCAGCACCGACATCCTCCACCGCCGCAAACGCCTCCTTCGTCTCAGCAGCAGCGCGGATAGAAGTCCACATGTTCCACGCAATGTCGCGAAACTCTTCTTTTCCGGTGATGCGGTAGAGGTAGAAGATGCTCTCAATGGTCTCGGGGCGGAGGAGGTAAGTTGAGTCTCTGGCGCGGAAACCGAGGGGCTTTTTGTGGGAGCTTGGATTGAAGTCGCAGGGTTCGAGAGTTGGACAGCGTTCAACGTGGACGATTTCGGGCATGAGGCCTGTTGGGTAGGCGGAGTAGGCTTTTGCGCATCCTCGAGCGAGTTTCTCGCCGATGATAACGTGGTCATCTCGTCCCAGAGCCTTTCCTCCGAGGGCGTACATGCCTCCTGCGAAACATGTGAGATGTTCCACATCTGTCTTTAACCGGATCTCTTTGCTTCGGGGAGCGATATCAGCTTCACCTAGCATAAGCACGTCCTCCTTTTCCGGCAACATTGGTCGGAACATCAAATGCTTAATAGCAGCATCGGCAGCCTTGACATACATCGTCTCATACTTTGGTTCGAGACCCTGCAGAAGAACGTATTGCTTGATGAGATACTCGTAAAGCGAGTCGCCGTTAGCGCCCAGGCCAAACGTGTCGTCAGTAACTCGGAAACCATCCTGCGCGTTGATCTGAATTGGCCATAGTCCAGGAATTGCGGTCTCATTCTGCGTCCTCTCAAATGCACTGGTGATAAAGTCAATCGCATCGTAGTACTTGGGGTTTCCCGTCTGCTGTGAAAGACGAGTAAACTCCATACTCATACTGCCCAAACTAGCAGCACTCTGTCGCGGCTCAGGGTGGCCTCTTCCCTCCTTGAGATCTCTGAATCTGATAGTATGCGGTGGCATATGTTCGGCGTTATCGAATGTGCCATACAGCAAATCTCCTATCTCAATCGCCTTGGCCAGCAAGGCGCTCTCTCCGCTGAGCTCATACGCTGAGAGTAAACCGCCAAGATGCCTGATGGTGGTTTCGAAAACGTTGAATCCGTCACTAGTAGGCAAGTCCCAGTCCATGCGGGAAACATAGTCGACAGCCTTGTAAAACTCTCGCTTCATACCCAGAAGCCATAGCGTGTCGAGGTTGTCGCAGATGGTAGCGGCCCACCCACCAAAGGTATCAGTACCAGTCAAGCTCAATGGCTTGAGTTCATCGCGTCCCCATGCGAACTGTTCGTATGAAGCCCAAGTCTTTTGGAAAGCTTGCTTGACCTCTTTTCGGCGCTGCTCTGCCGTTGCAAGCTCTCGTTTTCTCAATTCAGGGTTTGAGAAGTCGAATTGAATTCGGGGTAGTTCGGCAGGCGACCCGCGCGGGGGTCTGACCAATTTACTTGCATCCAATGGATGCCGCATTGTGTGTCTACTCCAGTCATAGCTGCTGGGAATGAAACTGATTCTGGGAGATCTGGGGCCCGATATTTGGTGGAAAAGACCATAGAATACTAGCGACGCAATGAGAAGTGAGAATATCGCCCTCGATGCGGCAAAAGGTAGAGCTACACCCATAGTTACAAGACACAAGAGAAAGGAAAGAAAATGAGTGAAATACAGGGTCAATTCAGGTCACCATTGAGACCGTCAGAAGAAGGACTCAATGCTAAAAGAACACGAAAGGGGATCGGGGTCAAGTCAGATCTTATACGGGATCAAAGACACAGTAAGCAAGGATCCTAAGACAAGGAGTCAAACAGTTCCTGACTGCCCTGTATTAGTGTCGCTCCCCCACTCTGACACGCAAGCTTTCTAAGAATAACTAGACGATTAACGTGAGATCCGCAGGCACTATGACATACTGAGTGGAGGGAGATGAGCGATCAGTCCATGCACGATTCTTGTATTACTTTAAAACACAAAGGGAAACAAGAGCTTAGACTGTTGCACGAGACCAATCTAGATGGGCGTCTATCGTCTCGAAAGTTGATTGAAGAGCAGTTGGAAGACATCCATTGGCAATCTGTTTCATCAATCAGATTCAGCAGCCCTGGATTGGCTTTCAGGGGTGCATTAGCTGTCGTGTGCGCTGAAAAGTCAAAAGTCAGCCCGCTGACAAGCTGAAACCCCTGGCCAAGCCACCTATTCAAGGAGATCAACGACTCGTAAGCCCTACAAAGAATTAAGATGAGAAACAAGCTCGCCAAGTTGTTATTGCTTCTAAGCGAAATCCGAGAATAAGCCATGCATTTTTAAGCTTGGCCTACCCGTTTATCGGCGGAACTGAATCTAGCTTCCGGTCGCGTGTTAAAGTCAACATCAAATGTGGCTGGTGAGCTTGATTGCGCCACAATTCCACTTGGACTTACCGCCAAAAAGTCAGATTCTGCCGCTTTTTTCAAGCTCTAGTCTGGACAAGCCATTAATTCTTCACCCAGCGCGGCTCCAGACATCTCGTCGCAACACATACCACAATCGTCAAAATGTCGTCTATGCGAAATGCCGTCGCGCGGCGACCTCACCGCGAGCGAGCTCAACCTTTAGAGCGTAAGAGACTCGGTCTTCTTGAGAAGCACAAGGTTTGTCCAACCCCCCACCAGTTAATCACCAGCTTCTAACCCGTCGCAGGATTACACCCTTCGTGCTCAAGACTTCAACAAGAAGAAGAAGACTCTCAAGAACCTCCAATCCAAGGCCGACGAGCGAAATGAAGATGAATTCTACTTTGGCATGATGTCCCGAAAGGGACCCGGCTCTAAACTCAAGGATGGCAAGAAATGGCAGGGAACAGTCGCAGGCGATCGAGGAAACAAGTCCTTGGACGTCGATACCGTGCGACTCCTCAAGACTCAGGATTTGGGCTACGTTCGAACGATGCGACAAGTTGTTTCGAAGGAAGTTGCCCAGTTGGAAGAGCAGGTAGTCCTCACCCGAGGATTCAATAAGCTGGACGAAGATGAGGAGGAAGAGGAAGACGATGGCAGCGACTCCGAGTTCGACTTCGCCACCGCCCCTTCAAAACCTAAGGCCCCACGAAAGATTGTATTCATGGACGACGAGCAAGAACGAGAAGAAATATTAGGGGACCGCCTGGACATGGACGATGAAGACGACGCCGAGAAGAAAGAGGATAGCAAGGACGAGGAGGAGCGCGCCAAGAACCTTCGCCGTCTCCGCAGTCAACTCGAAAACGCTCGCAAAAAGCTCAAGGTCCTCACAGACGCCGAGCACGAACTCGAGATCCAGCGCGCAAAGATGGCAAAGACGAAGACATCCGGAGGAACTACACGTAAAGGAAAGAAGATCATGATCCGAACAAGAAAGCGATAAAGGAGGAGCAAGGAAACAATCATCTGCAGTCTTTTTAAAAATCGTCATTTCCTCGTGTTTTATTCGTTACGGTAACGGCTTCGCTTTGCACATTCAAGAAAAGCAAAGCTAATAGATACCCCCCTTCAAGAACGCCGTGGGTGTATGATTCTACATGATACAAAAAATATGAAAATACGTTAAAATTCCCGAACTTCCTTGCGCTCGATTAGGAAAATTCCATGCGTTCCGTTACATCATGATTCAGATTATCGCCGTTGATTAATACTTTGACCCAATGCACTTATAACATCCCTTGAATGCGAACCCGACGCATCGGAAGCTTATCGTTAATATCCAGATCAAGCACGCGAACAGACCCTTTACGATCTTGACGATCACGCGGAGCAAGAAGGGGAGCTTGTCTTCCTTTTCTTTTGGCTTGCCCTTGCCGAGACTCTCGTCTTGGCTTTCGACATCGATCTCGAACGCTTCCATCTTGCGCTTCTTCTTTTCCTCACGCTTGCCCATCTTGCTGAAACGCCTTTCTTGCTTGGCGGTCAGGATCAGAGGTGGCGGGGGCTCGAAGGCTTCCATGATGGGGTTGTTCTTCTCGTCGGCTTGGGCGACGAGGAGAAGCGCTGTTACGGCTACGTCGACGATGAAGTAGGACTCGATCTTTGAGGCGATGCCTGTGTCGATTTCTAGCCAACCGCTACCAGTGCCATCGCGGGTGAGCTTGGCGAGATGTTGAGGTGATTCGTTATGCTCGAGGGTGTACTCTACGCGAGACCATGAGGGTGAACGCTCGATGGTGACGCAGAAGGGGGTTGCAAGAGCGGGATGGACGAGGAAGTGATGTGAACTATCCTCATCCCACACAAGACGTGCGCATTCCCTCTCGGCCAACATGACAGATGCGGGATCTTGCGATCTCTCAACAGCCATCTTGGTTGCAGGTGTAGGCATTAGAAGTGCAACAAGACCATCATTGGGAGGATGCCTCCTCGACTCTTCTTCCAGAGTCGTAGTAAGAGCTTCTTGCCAATGCTTTGTGTCTGTGATTTTGTTGCCCGAGCTGTTGCTATTGTGGCCGACAACGCCGCTAATAATGCTGCTTGCTGAAGAACTTGCTTCAGGCTTGGGTGCTTTATAGGGCTTGTTGGGATCATGTCTTGTGAGAGTCACATAAGCCGACGCCGAAGTTGGATCTAAGCGGAGGTTGTAAAAGGGCTGAGTTGCAGATGATAGACTGTAAACGGGGGCGTCTTTCTCTTGTGTCAACTTCATGCAGTACACCCTCCCCTCAGACGACGAGGCTTGCCATCCATTCGCAACCTTCCAATAGTTTTTGAGCAACTCATTCGAACTAACAGTTGGAATAAGCGGTGGCTCCTGTTGTTGCTGCATGCCACGATGCGGCCATGAGGGCGGCTGTGTAGATTGGATGCTCATAGGGCTAATCACCGGGCTTCGAACCGGTGGGTTTCTCGCGGCTCCAGCTGGTGTTTCGTGGTATGTCTGACGACTAATCACAGCTCGTGGGATCTCAGCAGGTCGAGTCTCTTGGGGAACATAGTTTTGTTGGTTCAGTGGTAGTTCCGGGTTATAAGCTGGGAAGATAGAGCGTAGCGGCTGCGCTGGAGCTTCACCACCCAGGGGAGGCTTTGCTATGGAACTCCGTGAACGATCACTGCTGCTGCGAATAAGTGTCGGTCCTTGAATATTTCCAGTATCTGCGCGCCCAGGAATCTGAACTGTCGGTCTCGGTCGTTGGACTTTCACAGGCTTAGGTTCAGGTTGCTGCTGTGGCTGAATAGGATCGAATTCAATCGGTGTATGCGATCTGTTCTGTGGTGTCTGTCGTCCATTATTCCTTGGTGGCGAAGTAGGTTCAGGTGACTGAGATGTTTCGGGAACCATGTTCTGCTGTGGTGTAGCGGCCCGTCGTTCGCTTGGTGTACCTGCTCTACGCTCACGAGACTCAGAGCGACGAGGTCGAGGGGTCTGATTTCGCGAAGCAGGCGGCGGTTTGGATGAGTTAGGACTCGGGAACAACGAGAACCCTCCTGGGGTTGGAGTCGACATTTTCTGTTTCAAACAGTGATTTCGCGTACTAAACAAATGCGACGCTTCTTCTCAGAAGAAGAGGATATGACAATCCGGGGTATCAAAAAATAAACAGGACAAGACGAGGGGTTGTTATGTTGATGCTGCTGCTACCGCTTCATGATCAATTGAGAAAGTAAATCCACAAAAGTCCAAGAGTTTTTTTATTGTCTAAAACAGAAACAACAGCAAAACATAAAACCAACAGAAACAGAAAACAAATACCGAAAAGAACAGTCAGTGATTGATATTATATCTCGTCCATCGAGTTTTCATGGTTTAAGCGCTCCGACTAACACTAACACTCGCATCCTTGCAACAAACAGGGGACACAAAAATAGCATCCCCTGCTGGAGTAGCCAATCGGCGGGGCCATCACACTGCAGCAGTCATCCTAAGCGCCCTGGAGACGCGCTGCAGTGAGGGGAAGAGACGGTGCGATTGGCTGGGGCATAAATTGATTGGGTTGGCGGGGGATGGATTTTACTGGCTTTTGGGAATAGAGATGGCGGGTGATTTAATGTGATGGGAGGATGCAGTAAGACAGAGTCCAAGTTGGTATGAGCTGAAGAAGAGGATCAACCGGCCTATTGAGGATGAGAAGTACAATAAGATGTTGGATCTGGGGCAATCTTTCTTTGAGAATAACTGAGAGAAAAAGAAAGGTTGGGTCTAGACGAGGGCCTCATTAAACAATTCTTATTCCCGTTTGACCATCCAGAATATCTTGAAACTCGACGGTTCACCGCTTGATGCACGTAACCCTATTGTTACATACATGAACTTTCCATCAACCACTTGAAATCTATCCGAGTCAAGATAGTGGATTCCCCGTTAGAGAACTCGAGGCTTGCAGTAGTAATGGTGCTGTGGTTGATCAATAAGCAGCGTCTGGCGGTAACTTATCACAATCTGTTTTTACCATGTTGAGAAAGTCTCCACGATGATCTTGGGGTAATGAGGCCCAGAGGCACAGCTTGTTTCGATATTGCGTGACAAGGGCGTTGGCTGCATGCTCTTAACTCAACCTGGTCAGTCGTCTGTTCTCTTATCTCGGTCTAAGGGTCTGTGAATGTCATCGTTGGCTTGGCTTGTGTCTGAAGCAATGCCCGTCATAGTCTAGTATTTAATCTTGGGATTTTTCTTGGCTTCTTTAATGTAATCGACGGTTAGGCCAGCCTCTCCCAGGCAAGTTAAATCCCAATGGGCTCATTCCAGTTGAAGTCGCCTGCAGCAACTAAACTCTGACTATTGTCAACATGGGTGTAACTTGTACAACTATGATGGTTAATCAGACTTCAGTTGCTGCGGGGGGCACCAATTGAACTGAGCCCATTGAGATCTAACCCGCCTGGAAGAGGTTGATGGGTAATTTAGTTATACAATTACTCTTGTACAGTTGCATCTCGCTTCTCATATTCTTACAAGCCCATCCATCTTCCGTGTCTCGTTCATGGCCCCCATTCGTAGATGTCTTTTGTCGTAGAAAACCGAACCAAACGCCATAGATGCAACCACTCTTCCTGTTCTCCTTTCCTTTTTCGTACTCATATCATCAATTCCTTGGTCGATCCTTCGCTGTAAGTCCATGTACCCTCTCCCCTCTCTGCTCCATCTCCTTCTGTCTCGACAACCTCACATGCTCTGGCAACCCCCACCACTCACGCATAAAGTCCTCCTGTGCCTGCGCAACTCTGGCTTTACGCTCCCTCTCCCTCTGGCGCTCTATCCTTAGGGCAAACCACTCCTCACGTGCTTCATCGTGTACGTCTTGTGTGGCGTGGAGTTTCATGCAGTTATTCATTACGCGGTGTTCGGCGCGGCAGGCGAAGGAGACTGTGAATGTTCGGCCGAGAGCGCATGCAGCGAACGCTGGAAGATTGTGTTAGTGGTCGGTATAACCTGATGATATCCGTATCACCCAAAACAGGCTTGCTCTGGACCGTATATTGTGATAGCGTACCTTTAATCTCATCGGCGCATTCCTTTCGGACTTTTTGGTAAAAGATATCTCGGACTTGTGCTTCTTGCGACGCAGATAGAGGTAGAGGGTTTCGAGATGGGACACCGAGCTTCTCTTGTGGCACTGGGGGATTCTGGGTAGCCATTGTGGCCATTGAGTGACGAGCGCGGGGCTCGGATCGAGGGGAATATGAGGAGAAGAGATAGGAGTCGAGGGGTCGTATGTGTGTCGTCGGGATGGTCGTCGTTGAGTCGTTGAAAAGGCGACTGGAGCTACATCGGACGAGGAGCTTGCGGGCTGCTGAGAGGTGAGCCCATGATTGCGTGGCAGAATCGCTGACCGCCTTCCGCTTTGGGGTATCGGAAGATCAACTGCACCATGACCGAAGGTCACTATCACGAGTTTCACGATGTTCAAGAGATTACATGTTGCTTAGTATCTTACTGCTGGACGTCTCAATGTTTGTTCTGCCTCTGGTGGGGGCTTTTTGGCCGGCAGGATGCTACTCTCCAATAATGCCTCCGCCGACGAGCACAATGTGTAAGCGTGAGCGCCTTCTCGACGACAACCAAATTGCGTTCATCGGAATTAGCCATTCATTTCTCGCCTTGTAGAGGCTGTGTTCAGTCTGGTCCAGGCATCTCTAGGCAGAAGTGCTTCTCCCTGGGAATGTCTCGGTCGCCGAAGTCTTGGCCCCATGCATCAGCCAGCAATAAGGTAGGATCAGCAGCCTCGTCACACCAAAAATGAGACTCGGTCTAGTATCATCGTGAGCTCTATGAATGCTCATTAGTCCGTATAGTTCTATCGCTGAGCATGGATGCGATTGAAGTTTTGAAGGATCGTTTAGGTCTTACTCTCCCATCTACAAAAGACCATGCCCCGCTCTCAGGCATCGTCTTATATCGTTCCTTAGATGCTTCACAAGTCTTATTAAAAGTGATAATTGTTCTATCATAAACATGGAATCTCTCGCCATCGACTCTCCCAAAGCCTCCGAGAGTTCTTCATCTGTCGAGGATCTCTTACAAAATGTCTCCTCGGCCCTGGCTAAGCGCGCTGGTAAGGACGTTTTTGCCATCGAAGGCCATTTTGAAGACCATGACAACACAACCTCACCCTCAAGCAATCCCAAGCTCACTATCAGATGGGATGATAAGACGCAAGGATATGCCCGCACTCTGAGACTTCCCTTGAGTGATGATACTGCAGCCCAGGACTCGTTCACTCTTTTGCTGAACGCTTGTCAACCCGCCACCTTCGGCGTCGGCAGCAAGGAGGTCCTTGACGAGGAGTATCGAAAAGCTGGCAAGATGGACACTCATGACTTCTGCACTGATTTCAGTCCATATGAGCATGGTATTGTTGATACAATCAATCAGGCCTTAGCTCAAGGTAGCCATTCTGCCGGAGGGCTTGGTGTGAAGGCTGAGCTGTATAAGCTGAACGTGGGTTTCTCTCACCTATGGTGTGTATACTTTCTGATGTGTTACTTAGGTATACTCTGCTCCTTCTGGGAAGTTCAAACCGCATGTTGATACTCCACGGTCGGATCGTCAGATGGGTTCTCTCGTGGTTTGTCTACCCGTCGCACACAAAGGTACGTTCCACGTCTCTCTAATCGTAACTCTCACTAAATTCCGGCCAGGGGGTCAGCTCGCAGTCCGACATGGCGGTCGCGAAGTCGTCTTCGACTGGGCATCTCGACGTCCAGACACTATCCAATGGGCCGCTTTCTTTTCTGATTGCGAACATGAAGTCCTACAAGTTACCGAGGGGCATCGTGTAACATTGACTTACAACCTCTTCTGGACAAACTATGGGCCTAGTTTCATGGCGAATCATCTTGAAGTCCTTGATCAGGAATCACTTCACTTCTATACGGCTCTTGAGAAGTTACTCGAGAAGATGAAATCTTCTGGCAAAGGTGATCATCCCTTCGGTTCACAGGTAATCTGATACTAAAACATTATCTTAGATACAACGGTTGGATTTACTTGCACTCACTCATACCCACATACCTCCAAATCCTCCATCGAGGACTTACATCACACGCTAAAAGGTATCGACATGGTAGTCTACCAAGCTCTCAAGCGCATCCTCGGCGATGCCAGTATCGCCACTGTACTGGATGAGTCAGAGTATGTGGAAGAGCAACTAGAAAGAAAGCAGTGGGAAAAGGAGCACCAGGAAGAAAGGAAGCGTAACCCCCCATCGCTTACACATCCTTTCAGCAGCGAAAGCCGTTTTTACAACTTTGACGATAGCGATTTTGAAAACACAGTTTGTATAGCCACATCGCTTCGGCCTCCCATCTCCCATGGACCATACGATTACGATGCTGGTCTACTGGACCCGAAAACTATTGAGGTTTCGGAAGGGGGCTATTGGAGTAGCTGCTATACGTATCCGTATAGTCGGGAGAAGATCAATTGGCTCAATCACCGTCCAGGCTCGCAGACTTCGAAAGAACTTGCTGTTGCTTTTGCCACGGTCAGTTTATTATATTGGTTAGAAGGTGACTAGTAACTAACAGACATTGATAGTGCGGTAATGAACCTGGCACCGGAGCCTACTATTCTTCTGCAGTCATCATTGCTGAGGTCAATGGGAATGTGAGCCATGAGAGGGACAGTGCTAAGGGAGACACCAGGAGTGAAAGTGCGAGTCAATGCGAGAGTGATCAGGATGAGTGACTAAAAAGTTAGATTAACTCGGATGAATGGTTTAGAATAGCCCGGCTTAGATTCTGACTGTAGGCAGGTAACAGAAGAATCATCCTCTAAGACTCATGGTGCCAAAACAAAGTAGCCTAAGTACTGGTCTAAGCTAGCATAAGGCGGCTAAATTATTTCGTCTTTTATGCTCTCGGCAGCTAATCCTCCTGACACCTGACGGTTGAGGGCGGTTACATGCTATATCTCAAATTTATGGCCCCGACGTTTAAGTATTAGAATGCATGGGAATTGTTATAGATCGAGTATGTTGAACCGTGGTTCTTAAATGAACGAGCTATCGCTTCAATTGGTATCAACAGGCAAAGGAAAGACAAAGGTAACCTCAACACGCTCATAACATCATCTCATCTCATCTTCTCGACCCATTATCTCCTTTACTTGTGTCATCTACTGCTGAGGGTAGCCCTGGGCGGGATAAGGCTGCTGAGGAGGTGGCGACGTAGCAACAGGAGGCTGCTGGTATTGCTGTCCAAAGTTCTGCTGACCTTGAACCTCGTAAGGTGCTCCAGGGGGAGGATAAGCGCCCTGTTGCTGATACGGGCTTTGGGCAGGCTGATAAGGGGAGGTGGTGGGTTGAGGAGGGTATTGCTGCTGTTGTTGCTGAGGGGCATACTGGCCGGGAGCAGCCTGTTGCTGGTATTGAGGCGCGGCCTGAACGGGTTGAGGTTGGACATTGACCTGGGCTTCGGTCTTGGGCTCCATTTGGTAGTTGTTGGTTGGGCCTGAGAGATCCACGGCGAAACGACCCTGCTTACGTCCTCTGATATACATAACCAGAGTCCAGACAAAAGTAACAATGAAGAAAACCCTAAAGCGCATTCTCAGTCAGCACAACTCAGTTCCAACGAGCAATATACAACTTACCAGAGCATAGCGCCCAAGCCAGCAATAGCGGCCAATACGGACAGGCCAGTCTTGAAGAGGATGACATTCTCACCATCACGCTTGAAGAACACACTGCAGTTCTTGCTATCCACCAGGCTTCCATCATCATAACAGCCACCCACGTTTACAGGAACAACATATCTCGCACGTCGAGCAGCTGTAGCGGCCCAGGCTGAGAGCCAAAGAACGAGCATTAGGCCATCGAGAGCGAGGACGGCGATGATGTGGTATAGGCTTCGAAGACCGGTGATCTTTTCTGTGAGGACGGTGTAGAGGACTATTATCCATGTGAGGACTGCCTGGGGAGTGTGTTAGTCAAGGAGAGATGAATGTAGGTATGTTGACTTACAATGGCGATGCAGAGGGAGTTTTCTGGTAGTCCAGCATCATGGATCATCCAGCCGCAGAGGCCGACAATGATGAGAGAGACAAGAAATTGAAGACCACGGATAATGACTATCCAGAGTGGTGTTTGGAGGACATGATCTGCCTCAGCCTGAGGTTGTTGTTGTTGATTCATTCTGTAACTATCACAAATAGTATAAGATTATGACAAGTTGTATAACTAACAATGATAATCGAGGGTCTTGTAGCAGATAAATGAGAGGAACTTGAACAAAGAGAGGACGGCTTGGCAGCCTTATACCCCATTCAACCCACGCCCTATGCAGCATATACCTGTCGACGAACAAACTCCCAAGCCCAAGGCAGATTCATGTTCAAGGAACAACAGGACCCTGGCAGATGGCTTGCGTTAGCGTCCCTCAGCCGCACCTCAGCTGGCCATTGGCGAAGCTTCACCAGCGCCGTTGGGCGTTCAAGTGTGGTGGGCGTCTTGGGAAATACAATATTAGTTCTGTGCCTGAATGAGAGGAAGGCCTCAAAATTTTGATCGGTTATATATCTTCTTGCACATTCACAAGTTTTCTATCTTAGCCTTTGGACTGTTGCAACAGAGGAGAGTTGTTCATCTATTAATTGTGTTATCACGATGTTTGAGACAAAGCGCCCACCCTCATCACAACCCCTGCACAAGGCTAGCAAAGAGAGACAACTGCCGATCCATACTGTGATCTAACAGAGTGAATTGATAATCAATAAGTTGTTGGACTGTGTGGCAAGCCCCCCAAGCTATCACTATCTTGTACGTCTAGACGTCACATCCAATCTCCATCATCTAGACAAGGCGTTTTCCCTAGAAGAAGCGGTGTTTCTAGCTCGTCTCTAAACTAGAGACTACCAGGTGGGTAACAGAAGAATTGTCCTCTAAGGCTTAGGTTACCAAAATAAAGTAGCCTAACTGCTAGTCTAAGCTAGCATAATGTGACCAAATTATTTCGTCTCTTATGTCTCTAGGGGCAAATTCTTGACGAAAGAGGCTTTGCGTGTAAGTGGTCCGATGGAGGTGACTCTCCAAAAGAGAATGCTTCGCGAGTTGGTCGAATGTGATTGGTCAGAAACCGCTTTGAGTGCACATGCACATGCATGAAGGATTCACTTGAGTGCCGATCAAATATCTCGAGCTTCTCTCCCTCTTTCAGGGCGATGAGGCTCTCATTTTTCGCGCAAGAACTAAGTTCACGTCAGCACTTACACTTACGTCGTTTATTATCCTCTTTAAGAACAAGGAGACGAGCTAAGTTGGCTTTAGTTTGTCTTGTTCAAGAAAGGTCGAGGAACGTGACGGGAAGAGCTCAAGTGGAGGTGGAGAAACATTATCGGCTGTGTTGTTCAGACTTCAGCCGTTTAAGCTAGGGATCCTGAAAGTGGATGGATGGGCGGAAAGGATTAGGCAGAGTGCGGAATTCAGAATGATTCCGTCATGAACCTGACCTCAGGGTGTCAGAAGAATTGGCCCCCAAGCATAAGAGACGAAATTACTCGGTCACTTTATGCAGGCTTAGACCAGTATTTAGGCTACTTTATTATTGTAGCCTAAGTCTCAGAAGACAATTCTTCTGTTACCCACCTGCCTGACAAATTGAGGCCCTTGAATAATTAACATGGCAGCTCGCCTGACCTTGTCTTCAATCTAGACTGGAGGCCGTATGCTACCCTCTGAATGCTACATGCGCTAAGTCTAAATAAATGTATGCACCAGTTACTCACTCGCACCTAGATGAATGCGGGAGAATATATCATCTTGAGTAAATGTTTGCCAAACACATTCATGCTATTCATTTATGAGGCACTTGAATGGCGTTGGCTCATGCAGGGCAAAGCCCCTACCCCGGTTGGCTATTGTTCGTTTACTCTCGCTAGATCTCTTCACGAAATATATTGTGCCTCCAAGTCTCTTCTTCCCTACAACCTCTTCTTTTTCAGATCTTCGGTCTTTACGGGGGAGTTTTTCTTGACTATCTTACGCACGAGATGCTTGTTACCAGTTTGTTTTTGGTAGCTCCTGGGATGCCTTACAGACCTGGATGAGACTTCTTCATCTGTGCAGCTTCGGATTGCTACGAGCCTTGTTTCACGATCTTTCTCTTACGAAAGACTCGAGAAAAACTTCTCACAGCTTACTTATAGATGCCTTGTGCATAAGGGGACATCCAGTCGTGTTTCCCTCACCTCTGCGGCGAGGTAATTGCGATGACTTCACTCTCGACAACACCTACCCTATAGATCTCTTGTACCTAATTTGGTTATGCGGATTCAACCGTTTACCGGTTTCAAACGGCCGCTAGATCATACGAGCCTCATTTTAAAGAGTCAAGACGAACGATATCCTTCATGCTACATCCTGAACGTCTCTGCAGTTTGCCGTTGATTCATAATGTTCATCCACTCAGGGGCTTTGGAGTTGCAGCTGCAGGTAGTGAATAAGCAAAGGGCTTCTTATGCAGCGACGGCGGTGAGATCGAAACAGGATTCAATATCAACTCCATCATCTCATATCGTCTCATCTAACGAATTTTCCATCACTTGTTTACCTCTACTCATACTTACGACAACCTGATACTACATTTCTTGTTGAGGTGCGACTCGTAACCAGTAACAACCAGGATTAGTGCTGATCTGGCCAATCACCTTCTGCTAAAGACACTGGCGCTGGCCCCCCAACCGCCCCAACCATCCAAACAAAACATCGACATTTTGCCGCCAGAACAATTCATTATCAAGAACGAGCCTCACATTCAAGGCTTATCATCCTCCACTCAGGCACTCGAATTTCATCATCATACTCTCCTGATAAGCACTCTGTTGCCATTTGCGCCTCTTTTTCCGCGCGTGGGCGGCTGTAGCCCAGTCAGCCTCTCTCCCCTCCATTCCCCCAAATCCAAATTCAATCCCATGCGCTCGTCATCACAAGACGCAATCGCCTAGTCACGAGCACGCCTCATCTATCATCGCCATCTTCGACGAAACGAACCGATACGATCACTTGCATTATCGCGAATCTTTTCAACCCCAGATTTCGATCGATTCGAATATTCGCTTCTCCATTTTCCCCGGATTTTCTGCCAGCAGTGACCCTGAAATGTGTCTCGGCTGCTTTTAAGCTTGGCCTATCGTTAATAGCTTCTCTGCGCTTAGAACGAAAGGTTATTCTATCATCCGACCATCGGCGAGCGACCCGCACGCTCTTGACCTCCACTTTTCGCATTCCTATCATTCATTTAGACACGATGACTATCCCTTCACATTTCCATATGCCCGGCGGCGGCTTCAATCGAGAGGGCGTTCATCCAGGCTTATTCCGTCCACCCATGTCCCCAAGCTCGAGCACCAGCTATGGTTACGCTTCCCCGCGGAGCGCTGCGACACCTGAAGGGCAAGCTGGGAAGCGCAAGCGACCTTGTCATGACATGTCACGATCGCAAGACATTCGCATACATGATGACGTCGATAGGCACAGTTACTTTGGAACGCCCCTTGCTCAGATTAGAAATGACGACATGCGTTATCAACTCGCTGGACAGCTCGATACACCAAGCGGCGGCCCTTTTGGAAGCGGCATGCTAGATGACAGTGTTTACTCCGATTCGGACTATCGTAGAGCCCTTGGATCTCAGCGGTCGCAACAGGAGATTGACTTCAATAACGCTGGCCCGACGCAGCTCTTCAATCTCCCTCCTCAACCGATGCCTTCGCAGGGATGGGGCAGCTTCGCATTCTCAACTATTGGTGGTGTTGTCGGCCGTGTATGGGAGTTTTGCAAAACCGGTTCATTTCGAGGATTCCAGGCCGGAGGTGGCAAGGCCTATACGATGAATTCTGGCAGGGTGGAAGAATTGGATCAGACACTATTCGAAAGCCATCACCTACCTGGACGATTTCCTCCTCCTCCTCCGCAGCAGGAAGATTACTTCAACCAAAACCAGCAAACCGATAATGCCGACCATGAGATGAACAGTGGTGCATCGACACCCACAGCACCAGCCCCCAAACGAAGACACACTGATAATAGGGATGAACTTGGCAGGAATTGGGTTATGGTGAGTGATGAGAAACCAGCTGAGCCAGAGCCTTCACCCAAGCCTCAACTGCGACGTCCATCTTATCATTCGACCCCTCGAAACCGAAACTCGGGCCCCTCCATGGCAACAGGCCGACGCATCAGCGCTACTCCATCTTCGCGATTCTCATCTGCCTCTACTCCTGGTCAGCGACGATCCACTACCAACCGACCATCAAGCCGTTTGTCTATCGCTCCCTCTCCCTCCGCTCCTTCACCCCGTGCAGCATCGACCGCTTCTTTCGCGTCATTCACCTCGTTCGGCTCCCCTCGGGAATCAACTCCAAGCAAAATTCCTCAGCCCAGCCGTCGTCGAGCCACAGCCGCACCATCGCCGATAACCAAGGTGTCGTCGCACCGCCGCTCGAACAGTAATGCCTCAGTAGCATCAGGACGTGGATCCGCCGAAGCAAGTCCACGTCTGACTGCAGAAGCCAAGCATCTCGCAGCACGCCGTAAGATGGAAGAACGAGATGCAGATGTGCGGATCAACGCGTTCAATAAGCAACTACAGGATATGATTCGTCAGGGTAGAGAAGCGTTGGGCACGACGATAGAAGTGGAAGGTAACTGGGATGATGACCTGTGATGCGAAACCAGCTGCCATCTACGATCTTACCTTAGCACTGTTTTGTCTCACTGATACCGATACCCTCCTTCTTCTAAGCGTCGCCGAGAGATTTTTGATGGGATTTCCTGTTTTCAGAGGGATCTTTACGAGGGGAGTTTAACTGATTGACAATCTGGGCGTTGACTGCATTGCTTGCTTCCTCAATTACTTACTAAAAACTGACTCATTGTATCCGTATTCTTTTCACCTCAAGGATCTTCACCCTTGCATAAATAAGCATAAATATTTCGCTCTTTTTTAACTCTTTTGACTATTTTTTAAACCTCGTGCTAAAGTCCGTGAGACAAGGGATCGTATATCCGCCAGTACGGTGAATATACCAACCCAGCTTCTAATATGGGAAACGTTGAGGCTCCAGAATGCTCCAATGAGAAGGACCGACATTGATAACCCCCGAATAGATGACCCCCTTTAGTGTCGGGATATCGTGCCAGATGCGGAGTAGCCAGTGCCCCTGGAGTATAATTGAACGTTTGATATCGTCTGGGGAATCTCACGATGGAGTTCTCATCCTCATCCCTGGAGGTGTTTGTGTGTTTTCTGTGTTAGTTTGCATAAAAGCGGCCTTTATCGGCGGTGACGTCTTTGTACAGCTCGTATTTAAAGGATTGGCATGCTTTAGTATCGTCACTACTCATTAACTACCTGGTGTTTTTCGCTCTTGGCACTCGGCTTAGGTCAGGCGAGTATTAAACGAGATGCAACTGTTGTGATGAGTGCTGCGTGCATTTGTTTTCTCCTTTATTATGGATACTTGAACAACTTGGCGCATATCACATCATATTGGTGTGGTCAGCCTTGCAGATCCAAACTTGCGAGATTGAGCTGAAGAGGCTCTTGGAGTTGAGATGTCCATTTTTAGGTCTTTGAAACGGGGGTAGAAAGGGGATAACACATCGGAGCTTACGATCTCCGTCTTGGTAACCACTTTTCGGTTTTTTTTTTCCCTTCCTTCTTCGTCTTTGTACATGGATTAATTTTTCCTTTTTTCTTTTCTCCCTTTGTCTCTACTTGCGACGTTACGTTCCAACGTTAGTCTCCTTTCAGTGGAGATGGATGAGTTCGGCAATCGACGCGAAGTTTAGGGGCGGCTAGACGAGAAATCCTTCCCTCGGTCGAGACCAAGACGGAGACCAAGAGATTAGTTCGCAGTTGGTGGGTTTCTTCACTGGGACGGGGCCGCCGCACGGATCGAATGCTGAATAAAAGAGGTCCTGTCCTGTAAGCGTTTAACTAATCAATTAAGCTTGTTTTGAGTAAAAATCCAATAATCATCGGCATCTTTATCGGTATTAGACCACAATTATTCGCGCGGATACGGGTACTGTAGGCTAGGCTGCACTCTGCACTCTGCTGTATGTAGATCTTTCTCGTATAAACTTGATAACTGATGGTGTTGAGGTTAGATTAGCATACGTCAAAGGAAGTGTGATTTGCTGTAGTATGCATGCACGGTACAGTAAGCATAGCTGCAAGCTGAGATTGACAGCAACCATTAAGACGTGATATGTGCTGTAATCAGTGAAATTTGTTGATGCGATCCAAGACATTTCTTTTCTTTATCTTGGCGTCGTACGTTGGTTACCTCAGATTTGGTTATGACCGAACCGAGACTCCCCTATAATCCATGTCTATTATGTCTACTCAGCCCTGAAGTTTGAACTGTGCCTCTTGTGCCTGATGAAAGGTAACATTCGTCGATGCGACCGTCCCCTATTATTGACAGATCACCAACCAAAAGTAAAAAAACCGGCTGCTGCCTAAAAAGGGATGCTGAGAATAGACGGTGCAATTCCATTCGAGGGGCTATTCTCCGGCTTGGGTGGTGGGTTTCAGGGCATTCGTTGGGCCTGGACCGGGACACCCAATGCTGAACCTCGTGAGACAAGCCATGATCGGTTATCGCGAATAAGGTTAACTAACGTTAAGATAACCTTGAATTAGGCTTAGTGTATCTAGTCAGCTCCAGCGTTTAAGAGACAGGACTCATTCACAAGGAGTCAGAGTCACCCATTCAGAGGCCCCGCGCGGACTGGACATCTGACGAACTGCACTAATACCCGCCCGCCGGACCCTGGTCCTCCCACTGTAACCCTCTGTAGCTGAGCAGAGACACAGAATATGCGAGACAGTTTTTTGAGGCAGATATCTTGTGATCAATGCTACTCTACAGTTACAGCATATGCTTTGCGATAACTCACGAGAAGAGTAACACGCTTTCATCAAAAGATATCACTCACTATCATGCTGTGATATCTACCTGAGACATAGACCACCTGCAGCGGGCTGCAGCTACAGAGACTGTTGCAGGAGCATTGGATCGTCCCGCCTAGATAACGCCACAGACCCATAGACAAGGTACAGGGGACAAGGTCTAGGCTGTGAGAAGAGGATGAGATGCAAGGGTATGGATAGATGAGCGTGAACATGGGAGGGAAGCATGGGAGGGAAGCATGGGACTGGAACCATGGGATGGGATACGCACCATGGGATCCCGAGTGCAGCAGAGACAAAGACAAGACAACGGGCAAGGGCATGTTTCTATCAGTTAAAAATGGATTGATATATCCATTTATACGCAAGCCACCCCTGGCTCTGGACACTGCCAAGATTCGCGAACTCCAGTCTACCGCTGCCATCCATCCAGTTGAATCCCAATCCTCGACTCTCGAGTCTTCCCGTCTGCCCGTAGCGTCACCTCCGGACCCCGGTCTAAAATCTGCAGTATTGAATAACCCCTGGTAAACGATATTCTGCTACCCAAGAACCGCAGTCTTACAGACTTCTCTAGGACAGGCCTCGTACGTTGAACGGTAGGGATACCCTGCTACCTTCAAGACAGCCACTCCCGGTTCCGAGCTGCGGCTGGAGCAGTTGCTGATGCTCATGGTGAATGTGATTCAGCTATCGGATTCATTGAGCAGTCTGAACCTACCGTACCTGCATACAGTGAAGCTCTGAAGAGCAGGCCTCGAAGTCCGGGTCTCTTCCAGCCAGGCCGAGATAAGTATATATGAGAAGCCTCTTCCCGCCTTTCTAGAGTCTTTTTTTCTGTAGGTTCAACAGCCCAGCTATCCATTCACTCGTTTCCTGTTTCTCTAAACAATTACATTCGTTTCGAAGCTATTCTAGCCTCATTACTGTCGTTTATCGTCTCTTTACCAATCTTCCTATCTCATCCCCAAGACCCTATACTATATCTTCAAGATGCAGTTCTCTCTTCTCAAGCTTGCCACCTACGCTGGCCTCATCCAGGCTGCTGCCGCCGCCGTCCCTGTCGGTGTCGAGATCAAGAAGTGCACTGTCGACAGGAACATTGCCCTCACCTTCGACGATGGTCCTTTCGAGTACACCAACGAGCTCCTTGATCAGCTCAAGAAGTACGGCTACAAGGCTACCTTCTTCATGAACGGCCAGAACTGGGCCAACATCAACGACTACGCTGCCACTGTTAAGCGAGTCGTCGCCGAGGGTCACCAGCTTGGCTCCCACACGTATGTCTCCTCTTTTCTCGTTTGAGTTCTCAAGATACTAACAACCTCACAGTTACAGCCACCCTGACCTCGCTACCGTCAGCAACTCTGAGGCTCGCACTCAGATGACCCGTCTCGAGGCCGACTTCCTCAAGATCGTCGGAAAGTACCCTACCTACATGCGACCTCCCTACTTCAGCTACACCTCCAACACCCTCTCCGTCATGAAGACCCTTGGCTACCATGTCATCGGTGCTGATGTTGACTCCCTTGACTGGGAGTACAACACTCCTGCTGAGACCAACACCGCTCTCAATCTCTTTAAGAAGGGTATTACCGCCGGTGGTTCCATCTCTCTCTTCCACGACGTCCACCAGAACACTGTCCGCAACCTCATGCCCAAGGTCCTCGACGCTGTCTCCCGCAGCACCCGTATTCGTAAGTTGATATCCTCTACCTCTCTCATGAACCATATACTAACAATACTCAGCCGTCACTGTCGGCCAGTGCCTCGGCGACCCTTCTGCCAACTGGTACAAGACCACCAAGCGCACCAAGCGTGACCTTGAGGAGATTGACGCCGCTGAGGAGAAGGAGGTTACTGAGCGTGCTCTCGCCAACTACGTTGAGCACTCCCGCTTCCGCCGCCACACCAAGGCTTAAGCGTCCACGACACGACATGATATCTATTTAATGAGCCTAAGAATTATTGGATTTGTTTGTCTTTTCTGAAAGCATTTTGTATTACCAATACTTCCTTTGTGTGGCTTGCACATATATAATAGACATGCCCTATACTTACACTACCTAAACTTAATACATGACCTTATTCCTATTGTCACAATAAATTCTGTTTTCCAACGTCGTTATCTGTCAGCTCTTAGTGCTTATAAGTGTTACATCCTATAGGTCCATTGACTTACACGGACCCTGCTATATTCGATGCTACTATGGAGTGAATGACTCGTGACTCTTCATGCCAACCCCGTCGCCACGAGGATGGTCTCAGGGTTAACCGAGACAACTACAAAATGTCTTTTGTAAATGTCAAATATGACTTGAAGATGTCTCGGGCCTCGATATGTAGACTAATCTATAGCTTAGACTATACGAGCATTGGCGAGGCAAGTAAGACTGACCAAGTCTGCGCCAAGGTCAACGCCAAGCACTTCACTTGGCAGAACATACAGCCTGTCATGTTACTATTTCTGCTCTACCAGCTGTCATAATAAGAGAATGTTACTGATATACTTGATTGGGTATGGCCTTATCTCTTAACTCGGCCATCCCAACAAGCGCATGTCATGTTCTCGGCAATGTCATCAATTGCCCATCATGTCTTGGCAGAGACTACCTGAGTGGAATACGGTCAGTAGAACACACTTTCAGCACCTCTCTACTAAGTAAATGTCGGCCATATTTTCGACTTCCTGTAACAGATTGATACAAAAATGGCAGCCGTTCCCGCAGAACTGTCGGAGGAACTTGCTTGACCTTGACCCGTTGGTCAACTAAAGAGAAGCTTGACACTAACTTACCCTTCACAGCTCACTATTGTTTGATCAATTCTCGCCAGTTTCTTTAAGTCTTGACAGCGATTTGTAAGCCCAAATGGCATGTGGGATAATCAGTAAGTCGTAGAACTCTGGAAATACGACATTGCCGAGATCCCGGCTTGTCCGACTGAATCCAAGACACGCGAAGCTACATATACTCAAACATATTAAAACAACTAGGTTATACCCCATATATAGTTCTTAAGACGATCCAGCATATTGGACCCTGGAGTTCCACGAAGCTCACCGTCAAGGACCTTGATCCTGGTCGTTATCTCAGGTCGCATTCAAGCATGTTACCACCAGGTGGGCAGCGACGATAGCGAAACCTTATTCCCTTTTTGTTGGTCTTATAATGCACCCTTGCCCACTATTGTCACACGAGATAATTATCTCATGAATATTGGTATCTGATTTTGTGTGAGAAGAACATCTGGATAGGTGAGAATGACATTCGTGGGTGGCACAGCAGTTTCATGTCTGAAACAGTGAGATTTATTGGATAAGTTCTATATCTGCATATCGGCAATCCAAGATACCGAGCCGTCATAAGACATCGGACAATCCAGTTACGCACTGAGATTATTTTCCAATGGATTCATCAATGGTGCATCCCAATTCCATAGCTCTGTACAGCCTGCTTCCTGTAGTCGACTTGCCTACAAAGAGCTGGCGGAACTCTCTTCCAGTCCGGTCCAAGAGATTTTCTTCGAATATCCGCCACTTGCGAGGTCTTTCTTCATACTTCCTAGTTTATAGTTAACATCTACATATCGGACAGAGGCGATGTATATAGCAGTTACCTCTTTTGTGTTCTGAAGTTTGCAATTGCTTCGCCGTGGGATTGATTGCCCTCTACAGCCACTGCATGGATGTAGCCTTGTGCAGCTTGCTCGAGAGACTTGCCTACCAGAGCGCTCGTAACCCTAGTCGCAAAATGAAGCCACGGCATATGCTCTATCGAGTTATAGAGCTGAGTATCTCTGATGGACCAGTTGCAAACGGCATTGACGATGACTTCGTTAGGGCTGACACTACGGGAGAGGTCATACAGAACGATATGCAGAAGGCTTCTGGGGATTATGAACCGATCTTGCCACCATTCGACGGTGCTGTCTTTCGTTTTTTGTAGTCGGACGAGGCTGTCCATAGACTCCCATGTTGGTGGGTCGTATCGAATTTCGTCGTGGGGTAAAGCAATGCTCGTACTGGCGACGGTCAACCGTCCAGGGGACCCCCTTTGGAGAACGCTCCCGGAGCACGGGCACGAAAAGTCTTGCGAGGAGAGCCGTGGAGAGGTAGTTAACCTGGAACATTACCTCGTGCTCTGTGTAAGCCGCTTGATATACATCATCTTGCAAAGTGCCGGCGTTGAGGATGACTATATCAAGCCGCTTTAGGTCCTTGAGCGCACGTTCAGCAAAAGCAATAACAGAGTCATAAGACTCCATTTCCAGCTCCCAGACCTGGATTTCAGCCCGAGGATATTGAAGTCGAAGACCGGCAGCCACATCCTCGCCTTTCTTTTGTGTTCGTGAGCTCATGATGAGCTGGGACACGCCATGAGAGAGGAGGGATCTACATGTCTCTAGACCCACGCCGCTGGTTGTGCCAGTGACGAGAGCTGTGGCGCCATGGAGCTTGATGTCTGAGGGCGAGTAAGGGCGTCGAAAGGCTGGGCTGAAAAGGCGGAGCCACAGACCTGGTTTCTTTGGCTTGGGCTGGACTGGAACTTTGGACTGGCTGTTCATGATGAGTGTGGTTTGTTCATCGCGATAGAAAGGAAGAGAGGAAGATGGAGAGGTTTTGAGATAAGTTGAATGAAAAGAAAAGCTGTACTGGAAGTTTACATCGTACGTTGCCTTTGAAGTTTGTATGTGATAGAGTTTTGATAGATCTATAATAACTGATAGAGGAAGCCCTCTTTGAACCTACTCTTCAAAATTGGACACAGAGATAGTCTATATGGAGGGCAATCCTTCAAAGTTAGATGTGGTAAGATATTGACTGGCCTACGAGACACATGCCTATAGCACCAGGTGGTTGTCAGAAGGAACATCCTCCAAGATTCAGACTACAGAAGTAAAGTAGCCTAAATACTAGCCTACCTAAGCCGGCATAAGGTAATCAAATTATTATATCCCTTATGCTCTTAGGGGCCAATTCTTATGATACCCTGAGGAGCACCAAAGCTATCTTTCTTTGATTATCCACCACCACCTTAGTATGTGTACTCTTGGAGATTTAGATGTCGTTCATGAACTAGAAATGAATAGAAACAAGTGGAATTATAGCAAAATATCCTCATTTGATATGTATTATTATCGAACTATCGCGACGGAATTCTGAAGTGGCATAACTCAAAGTGAAGCCATCACGGTATCAGGACAACACTTCTTTACGCCCTTGTTGTTCTGAAACTCTATATGACCACTCTAATGGTACTGAATATCCCATCCCAAGTCGTAAAAAGCGCGATCGCATTTACTCCTATTTTTTGAAAGTCCATTTTCGGATCCGACTGCATGTGGTGTACTCCACCTGCCGTATGGAGGAAAATCAGTGACATGTAAAAAGCTGTTGATACGCCGGACAAAAGACGGGAATGAGAGTTACATCAAGATTTTCCTGGCGTCACGTCACTGGGTCTGGAACCGGGTCTGGGTCTTTGGTCACGGGGAGCTCGGCCTCTAAATCGTCGATTAATTTAGTGGGCGGAAGTCGGAGGATGAAAGCGGCCGGGCGATGGGCCGAGATTTTACTGCTTCACTTTGCATACAGTGTGTCGCGTGTAGGACCACGGGGAGTTTTGAGAGCATATGATTTGTGGAATTTTAGAAGTACTGAGATCATCAGTTATGTCAGACATGATCATAATATTGAACAACTCATAGAATCTCAAACAATCAGTAGTTTTGACCTCTCAGTACGTAATTACTAGACCCTGGTGCTGGATGTCGGGGCCATCGGGGAGGTCGGGGAGTTGTTGAGGCCCTTGATGGAGCCGGTCACTCGTAACGCCAATGAATGTAGCCGATGACCGACGGCCGAACTGTCACGAGCAGAGTATCCATAAAAGTCGAGGTGCCCGCTGTAATTCATGTACAGTACGTAGGTAGTGGAGGGTTTTGCAACACTAAACCAACTTCAAGACCCTGATCTGGGGTGCATCTTGGAGGCATATTACTTATAAGCAATAAGAGACATTATTTGAATTCTATTACCATCAGTGTCATCAATCGTCATTGATCACGTGCCCATCTGTGCTGTTGCTCCTCCATCAATTCCCCGATGGCCCGATACCCGTTCACCAGAAAATCTCCACTTGAACACTCTTAAACCACACAACAACTACCGACAACCGCACAAAATGGCCACCCCGGTGGCCGTCTTAGACCAACCCGCGGGACATGCCTCGTAAGGTCAAGCCCAAGTCAAGGGGGGGAAAAGCCGACCTGACTCAAAGATAGAGAGAGCCTCCAAAATTTGACCTGACCTGACCTGACCACTCCTACCTCTATCTGCTGAACGATCTGTTCAGTCTTTCTGTGAATACTTTGATCGTATATTTTCTGTATCTTAAGAGCATGACACGGACAAAGTCTTCTCCTCCCGCGTCCGGACCCTCGGCTTCTGCGACTGCGACGCGCCGACAGGCTTCCGCAAGACCTGGAAAGGCGAGATCCCTCGCCTGTCGACAATGTCGCGATCGTAAAATCCGCTGCGACGGCGCTCGCCCTGTTTGCGATTCGTGTTCCAGACGAGGTCTTTGTGCGGAACAATGCGTTTACCCCGAGATTGAGCATGAAGGGTCTATCGCTTCGTCGCGCAGGTGAGCAACTTTAAAGAACTCAACCATGTAGATAGAGATTGACTTCGTAATAGCTATATCCGCGCCCTCCAGAAACGGGTTCAGGAACTTGAAGAAAAGGAAAGGCAATTGGTAAGTCTTTTTATACCAAGTACCTTGCTCGTGTCTTTCATTCGTAGTACATTTACTCATAATGTCGCAGGAGCTTGTCGCTCATGGCCGCGATGCTTTCGCTGCTACTACGCCTGCACATGACGAATGGAGGAAACATTCTACATCTCCCAGCGTGGCATCAGAGCGTATGACACGACCACCGAGACCTTCTGATCATGCTCTTCCACCAATTCATGCCGATTCTGGCTATCCTCTACCCAGTTTTCCTATCAGAGCTGGCTCGCTGCCTATGGTTCATGAACCAGCAAGCTACTACTCCCGCCCGCACCATCCCATGGGTGCTAGCCCGCCTTTGACCGACGATCTTGAAGATGCCGCTCCTGTCAAGCCTTCGTCTTTCGGCTCTTACTCTTCCAACGTCAAGGCTGCTTTGATGCTCCAGAAGATTACCCTTCCTCCAACAGACCTGATGGACGAGCTTCTAGCCGAGTACTTCGCCATTGACTGGATCACGATGCCTATTGTCCACCGTCCATCTTTCTACCAACGCTACCATCGCCTTATCGCTGTAGCAAACTCCCGTTATCGTCGCGATATCCCTCTCGAAGAAGCAACCGAACTCGCCGCAACTTACTCCCTTTTACTCGGAATGCTGGCAATCGGTCAGCTAGCCAAATCTGCGACCGCCGAATCGAACGAGTCTCATCTAACCCACGCCTACGAATTCCACCAGCAAGCCAAGACGCTGCTTCTGGTCGACCTTTTATCCGTAGCTTCTCTTCCTGTAGTGCAGGCATTGGTTGTTCACACTCGGTTCTTACGACGGGCGGGTGCAGCTCAGGATAGTTGGATGATGACAGGAATGGCTTATCGACTTGCAGAGGGTCTTATGCTTCATGTTGATCTACCAGGAAAGGCGCAGGCGGAAATTGAGGAGCGAAGAAGGACATGGTGTGCTTGTGCTCTACTTGTTAGAATGCAAAACTCTTCCGAAAGCCAAAACCCAACATTTGGCACTTTGCCCCAGGAAATTGACGACGAATATCTTGAGGTTTATGCCAATAACATTAACAGGACACAGCCTTGCGATACCCCTTCAAAGTTATCCTTCTTCAACCAAACACTGCAACTAGCGGACAACGTTCTGCAGCCTATTCACGATGCCTACTTCAGCTCAACCTGCAACACCAAAGACGCTATCCCAGACATTCTATCTACTGCACTCAAGCTCGATTGTGAGTTAGAGGAATGGCATGCTGCTTTGCCTGAACATCTTCATGTGACGTTTCCTTGCACCCAGCCCGAAGCAGTCTTTCGCCGCCAAGCTACTCTACTGCGCATGAGGTATGTCCCCCCCTTTCCCGCATACACAACGGCTCTAACATGAAAGTAGATACCTTGAGGCCAAGGCATTGATCCCTCGGGCAGCTATCATGAAGCTCATCAGCAGTAATACAACTCAGCCAGCTTCCCTGATCGCAAAGTCCATGCTTGCAGGATTATTCGAGTCTTGTTACGCTGCAAGTGTCGAACTGGAGGATATCATGGCGCGCGAAAAGAGACTGGTCACTTTCGACGGACCCCCCGAGAGCCACTCTGCCATCGGTAAGTTTGCAATACTCTGGTCAGCGTGCCTTTACTAACTTCAATTCAGCTCTAGGCATAATTGGCATGACTCTCACCATCCTGGTTCAACACCCTCTCTTCAGAGAAACTATCACCAACCCCGTCCTCATAACCGACGAAGCAAGACGCTGTCTCGCCACAGCAAAGCAGTACACAAACACAAACAACCCACTATCTGAGCGCTTCGTGCATGCCCTCGAGTCAGCCTTGCAGCCTTCGTCCCTACGCGACGCGTTGGACCAGACCCCTGCGGAGATGGCCTTGCTTGAGGCCTGGTATATGAAGAGGCAGGACCTCGTTTCTGCGTGCGGTATGCCTGTTACGGAAATCGTTTCTTTGTGGTGATTTGGATACCCAGTGTAGTATTGATGGATACCCTATATAGTATGGAAAGGAAAAAGGGAGGATTCGGCGTTTGTTTTAGCGAGATACCCAAGCATGAAGTCAATTGAATGATTATGTTAATATGTTTTGACTCCTATCGAGTTGTTTTTTCCTGGTTACCTCCCGTGTTGGCTCTGTCGTTCTAGTTGCCTGTCATGTTGGTGATGTAAGTTGCCTTGTTGCAGGGGGGTCATGTTGGTCCAAGATGCAGCGGCCCGGTCGGACTGCGCCTTGCATGTGCCAGGTATAGTTACCATTGGTCTGATGATTCTCGATTCGTTGAATTAATCTCATTATCAGAGAAAGTTCTGGTCTATGCGCGGCCGCTTGCTGGGATCTTTGAAGTGGTAGGCCTCCGACCTAAAATTCTACCAGCAGGACGATAGCATCGACTCATCATCAAACTGCCAAATAATGAATCAGGGGTGCGCTAAGAAATTACCCAAACTCATAGGCTATAGGTATAATAACATACTCCCTAAGAAAATCTCTCTGCTACTTAGTAGCCATGCATCTGCCTAGCCGGGTAGCTGCATGGGGGCAGAAGTAGGAAAATGCGGTCTGTTACAGCCTTCCAACAAACTACATTACGATATATCAGATAATCCACTTGGAGATAGATAACTGCGACAATCTATTTCGCAAGGCAACAGGCTTGGTGGAAGGCCTCCAGCAGCAAGCAAGGAACCGCCAGCCCATGTTTGTTCATGAGCCACCTTGATTCACTCCATCAGGACTCGAGCGAATTGACTCGATCTTGTATAAGTACCAAGTTTTTCTCCTTCTCCGAACACTTCCTTTCTAACCTCTCAACGCTCCACAGCACACTAGATACATCCTACTGCGCACAGAAAAGAGAAACTTCGTAGCTGGCACTTTTATCCATGACAAAATCAGTGGCAGAAATGACAGCCAAGACAGATAAGTCGGGGGAGGGTCTCGCTAACCGAACCCTCCTCGACAAGATGGACAAGCTTCGAGAGCTTGGTATATCCGATATGGTTCCTCTTCCACAAGTAAGCACCTGCACTCCCTTGCGACTCACGCAGCAATGACTCTAATCGTTTCAACAGATGGTAGTCGTTGGAGACCAGAGTGCAGGAAAGTCGAGTGTCCTTGAATCTCTTACTGGCTTCCACTTCCCCCGAGACGTTACTCTATGCACCCGCCATGCCACAGAGATCATCTGTCGCCGCGAGGAAACCTCAAAAATCGTCATCTCTATCCATGCTGTCGATGCGGATGAGGAAGAGGCCAGGTCCTTTCGTCGTACCGTTGAGAACCTTGACGCAAAGGAGTTCGGTCAGATCTTCAAGGATGTAAGTCTACTTTACCTGGTTCATCATTCGTTACTGACTGAATACAAAAGGCGGCTAAAGTCATGGGCATCGAATCAGACTCTAACGGCAACACAAGCGGCTCAGCCTTCAGTCGTGACGTTCTCCGTGTTGAAATCAGCGGGCCGAACGAGGATCACTTAACAGTGATTGATGTCCCTGGCATGTTTGAGAACGAAACCCCCGGAATGACAACCAAGGCCGATATTGAGCTTGTGAAAAGTATGGTCAAGCGATACATCAACGAGTCACGAACCATCATCCTCGCTGTTGTCCCTTGCAACGGCGATATTGCCAACCAGAAAATCTTGACGTACGCCAAGGAGGCTGACCCCGAAGGCAAGAGAACACTCGGTGTCCTCACCAAGCCGGATCTAGCTGTCGAGGAGGCTACCAAGAGAGTTGTCGTTGACCTTGTACTGGGAAAGCGTCGTGATCTTCAACTCGGTTATTGCGTCGTCAAGAACCGGGGCGCAGACGATACCTCTTCTAGCCCAGAAGATCGCAACCTCCAGGAGAGAAGCTTCTTCACGCAAGCTTCCTGGACCAAACTTCCTGCTGATCGTGTGGGAATTCCCGCTCTCAAGACACGTCTAGGACAACTCCTCATGGATCGCACAAAGAGCGAGTTTCCCAAAGTCCGGGCCGAACTTGGCACCAAGCTCAAAGAGTGCGATAGTCTCCTTAAAGACATGGGTCAATCGCGCAGCACTGAAGCAGAGCAGCGTATCTACCTCGGTAACGTCGCGGCCCAGTTCGCACAAATCAAAAACTATGGTCTTGACGCTTACTACACGCGCCACAAGATCTTCGAGAATGAGGAGCTCAAACTGATCACTCGCATTCGAGAGATTAACGAGGGTTTCGGAAAGGTTCTCTACGAAAGGGGACATACGCGGGGCTTCTTTAAGTCTGGCGAAGAGGAAGAGGTTGCGACAGAACCAGGCTCGGAATCCGAAGCTTCTAGTGATTGTGATGAGAACCAAGACACCAAGAGAGGGGACCTGTACAATGAAACGACCTTCACTATTCCTTTACTTGGTGAAGATGACTTGGAAGATGATATTCTCTACGATGCCTACTGCTGTCCCGAGCCTCAGGAAGAGGATATTATGACATATATCGAGAAGGAGTACTTGACCTCGCGAGGTTACGAGATTGGAACTGTAAGTTTACTCCAATGTTTAAACTAATACAGACGATAAAGCTAACATTATCTAGTTCAGTGGTGAGATGGTTCCTATCACATTCAAGGAGCAATCGAAGAAGTGGCGTCCCATGGCTCAGGCGCACGTCTCTAATGCCATCCTCATCGTTCACCATTTCATCCGCACCGTTCTCGACTCTTGTTGCGCTCATTCTTCGATCCGCGATCAGCTCTGGGATTACCTCCTCGAAGATCTTCAAAAGCGCTACCGTCGTGCCGTCGACCATGTCGAGTTCCTGCTCGAAGTCGAGTTTGAGGGGAAGAGCATTACGTACAACCCGAACTTCAGTGACTCCCTCAGCAAGCTCAAGTTGGCCCATGTCAAAGGCCTTGGCCAAGAAGTTCAAAACATGCTGGAAAACCACCAAATCAACAACTACCACAAGAATTACAACGCAGGAAGCGCAGCTACGGCGGCGCGTGAGATGATCGAAAGGCGACTCAACAACGAAACTACTCTACAAACCACCCGCCGAGACATTCACAATGTTCTTTACACCTTCTATGAAAATGCACGCGGTCGCTTTGTAGATGTTGTATGTCAGCAAGTCATTGACCACTTCCTCCTTCACGCCTCGGATGGTCCTCTTGCTGTGCTTTCTGAAAAGATTGCTCTCCAGATGACTGCCGACCAGCTTGAGGCCATTGCAGGCGAAGACATGCTCAGCAGAGATCGCCGCGAGAAGCTGACTCGCGATATTGGCAACCTGAAGGAGGCCCTCAAGGTTCTTCGCGGTTAAGACTAGTACCAGAAAGGGGTTTGTTGTACTACAGTTGGAGTTGGTATACAGAGTTGCTTTTCGTAAAATGGGAAGTGTATTCGTATAGACAAGAACTGGATTGAGTTGTAGACAAGTGTAGAGAATAGAGTTGATCGCTATCACCCCATCTGCCTGTGATGCAACAATATTGATGTTATGTGATCACGGTAGCCAGCTCGCAGTTATATATACACATTTCTATCAAGGGTAGTCACCAGCTGTTTGGATAGGGCAAATATTGTCTGGAGATTCTTTATTCGTTATTCATTCGTACAAGTTGCAAGCATTTCTGCTTGCAAGTCTCCTACTGCCGACGTTAAATGCGGCATATTTCCTAAATCAAACATCTAAGGTATCATAGTCTAAATTTCATTAATCCACCAACGCCTGTAATATGCCAATCATGTACGACCAACACCGTTTTTGTCCTTTCAGAACATCATTTTAGAAGACTGCCGACATCCTGCAGCTGAACCGAGTTCAACAGTGGAGGTGGCCCTCCTCGATCTATTCGCCCCCATCCAGCTCCCCAGCTTGGTGGTGGAGGCGGAGGAGGGCTACTTGCTGTAGCAGGCGCGGGTGCCCCTGCTGGGAATATGTCGTCCTCTACCGTACCCGAGCTTCGAGTACTGAGGGCAATATCTGTACCACTGCTCGACTTGGCCTTGCGATGTCTTCTCCAGAGACGAGGCTTCCGCAGTCGAGATGTTTCCGCCATGAGCTCGGGTGATGTCATGATGCCAACGCGGTCGCTCTTTCGGAACTGGCCCATTCTAGACCTGGGATACGAAAATCCTGCAGGCTGACCACCATGGAACGGGTTCCATGCCCTGAGTTTGGGCGATCCAAGACTTATACTGCCATTACATCCTGAGTTATAGCTCGTTCGAGGCTCGCCAGAAAGCTCCTCCAAAGTCATGCCCTTGGTCTCAGGGATCAACAGCGAGGTGAAAGTGCCGAATAACATGAAAAGGGCAAAGAGTTGAAGCAAACGGTCGAGATTCGGTGTGCACTCGGTATCCTTGCAGTCCTCCGCGGCTCCTTGACGCACCATAGGGATGCTGATAACTTGAGCGACGATGGCACCGATCTTGCCCATAGCAGCGCTAATTCCATGTCCAGTGGAGCGATATCGGGTCGGGAAACATTCGCCAGGAACGATAAACGTAGTCGTGTTCGGGCCAGCGTTGAAGAGGAACTGGCCAATAATGTATAGTGCGAGCAAGCCTCCTTGGCTCAGGTTGTTGTACGCAAAACCAAGAATGCAGAAGAGAATGGTGAGCAAAAGGAAGCCAACTACTTGCAATGGCTTGCGGCCGAATGTGTCAACGGTGAGAATCGCCATCCAGTAGCCAGGGAGTGAGCCGGCACAAGTCAAGATGATCATTCCCACCGCTTGGTTGTGAAGTTTGTCGAAAAGGTTGTTGCCCGAACCATAGCCAACTGCATGGAGGACAAAGGTATTATTAAGTCCGAGACCGTAGAACGCGAGGTCCTTCAGAAAGGTTAGCTAGTGTGGGGGCAAGGTTTCCAAGAGAACTTACCAAGAAGAACCAAGAGAGCGTTGTGCCAAGAAGCATCTTGAAATTGGCCCATTGGCGGAAGAAGGCAAGAAGGTCAGACCAAGACGCACGAGGTACGTTAAGACCACGTCCAGATTGACGCTTGGATCTGACCTGATGAACAACATCAAAAGACCCCTTGGACTTGCTTGCTACGTATGCTTTGATATCGGCATCGGCTTTCTCAACGTCGTGTTCAACATCGAATGTGTATCGAGGGGTTTCGGGAATAGTAATGCGGTAGTAAAGAGCCGCACAGGCAGGGATCGCGCCTACTCCAACAATGATTCTCCATGCTCGGTCGGCAGCCAATCGACACTCGAAACCGCATTGACTTTCGTCAAGAGCACCAACAAAAGCGTCCTTGAAGGCAACAGTAGTGATTAGAGCAACGATAGCAGCCGCAACTTGTCCAAGGCCTTGCATAGAAAAGACAGCAGCAACCATAGCGCCGCGCCACCTTGTCGGTGCGAACCTAGTGGGATCTCAGTCAGCTCCATTCAATGCAAGTGTTTTGGGGGTTTGGTCAAACTAGACGCCAGCCACAAAACTTTCTTGACAACAAACAAGACTCAACTTACTCAGAGGTAATAACACTGGATAGCGGATAATCGCCACCGATTCCAATGCCCTGGATTGCAGTCAATAAATGCTATCTGAAAACGGTTTCTAAAAGCTTACCATAATGATGCGCCAAAAGATCAGGAGCCCAGTCGATCCCATAGCAGGGCTCGAGGAGATAAGGGCACAGCAAAGGGTAGCCATGATAATGATAGCCAGTTCCACACCGTACATACGTCGTCGACCAAAACCACTGATGAGTTGTCAGAACATTGTTGTCCAGCTAGAGGATAAACTCCACCAATAAGAATAGAGGGGTACTGACTCTGCCAGCCATCCAAAGACAATCATGCCTACTACAATTCCAGCACTGGTGGAGGCTTTAAAGGCTTGGTTGACTCGGTCAGGAAGGTAGCCATCGTTACCGCTGAAACCGTTTTGAGGGTTCGGATCTCCCCAGAAAACAACTCCAAGGAGTACTGTAATAAGATTGATGGCAAAGATATCGTAAGAGTCTAGGAAGAAACCAACACCTGCTACTAAAACAGCACGGATATCTGATAGAGGGTCAGTAAATACATATAAAGCGGTGCTGCATCGACTCAGTGTAGTCACATACGGTATGCGCCAAAAGGAACCTTGTCGATCTCAGACAAGGCAAGACGGCGGCGAAGATTTGGGTCAGGAATATGAGAGAAGTCGTTAAAGAAGTTGTGAAAAGCCCGGTTGCCGCCCCAAGTTCGATCCTGCTGAGAGCCGGTCGCAGGCTCGGGGAGTATGTCGTCGTCGTAGTCTGGCATTTTGAAGTTTATGGTGAAGGAATATCGGGAGCGATGATATCTGTAATCGACGACATGGGTTGTTTGGGATGAGAATGTGTCGAGATGAGTTTCGCGATACTGATCTCCACCTCTTCGGGCGCTGTTCCGTTGAGATCAGGAATGCATAGGAACCAAGATTCCGGTGTCGATGATTTTCAATAATTAATCCAACTCTTCCCAAGTATGTCCAATTCGAGATTTTTCACTTCTTTTCGCTCAAACCGTGGTTCGCTAAAACGATAGCTGAGTGCCCAATTGATTCAGTCCACGGGGATAGATGTTTGAGGTGGCTGGGGTCCAGTATCAACACCGATATCAAGTTTCCTTCTATTCCAAAGCCGCAGATTTAATTGGCGATAGTTTAACAAAGATAATAGAATGCCGATGTATTGTTCAAATGCGACATCGATACTATGGATCGGAGTTTCGGCGTCGCTGGCCGTCGGGGGGTGCGGATTCGTGAGGGTCGATAGATGCGATGAGTGGTGAAGGTTTACGACAAGTCTAGACCTAAGGCGAGGGGAGAATCGAGCGAAACCATAGATACAATGAAGAGAATATTATGTTTTCTAATAACAGAGATAATAACAATACGTAGGTATGGATGAGAAATGGAGAAGTTTGAGAGGATTCTTCACAGGCCCGGGCAGTTGGGATTAGATAGGTACGGCCGGATATAGCGTGCGAGCCGTGCTTTGCCAGGTTGGTTACTTTTACGTACGCTACGGATTAGGGGATGGACGAACATACTGTCTCTGTCTTGTCTGTAACGAGATGGGTGGTGATTTTGAGGCAGGTGCAATGGTGGAGACACACCTGCGCACGCCTTCCAGAATGGAACCTCCGGACAAGTCACTGACCAGTCAGCGCTCAGCACTCACCCAGTCACCCACCTCTGGAAGCCGAGGAAGAAGCAAGATGGAAAGTCCACTGCACACCCACTCGAACCTCCCCGGACCAGTTAGAGTCCAGTATTCGATGCAGACCACTGAGATGAATGGAACACCAGGTTGCCCATGCTCTAAGAGAATCCACCAGGTCCCGCCTTGTTCAAAGCAGGTCATTCTGCTAAACACCGACCACCTCCTTCATCTAGAATAGCATGAACATCGGCTCGGTGCTTTGCAATAGCGAAATAGGCCAGCAACGCCTAGCTTCCACCTCAACCAAGATCCTAAACACGATTCCCATTCAGCTCACGACCGACCGAACAGAAGAGACTTCTTGCTCCCTGGCAAAACAGATGCACCCTTGCAATCCCCTGTCATCCACTAACCTCCCTTCAACCAATTGGAAGCTATCGGAGGCCAGTGGCCAAACTCGCCCCGGTGGAGAGAAGTTGACCTAACGCCCGCGTCTTACACACTGAGAGGGCTGCCCCCCACTTCAAGTCCCAGGGTCGTTTCGCTATCTGTTCGCTCTGACTCTGGTTCTGGCTGGGCTGAGGACTGCTGAAGGATGCGAACAGAGTTTATTTTGAATAAGAGGCGTTGTGACCTTTGCATTCAGGAGAATGTAACTTCTCCTTGCACCTCAGGGATCTATCGCCGTTGGTTCGCTTGAATCACAAATTTGACGCCTTGTTACAGAAATTAGATCTGTCTGTCTGATGTGATGCAGACAGTCAGACAGACAAGACAAGACAGACCAAACCCCCTGGCCCCTGTTTTCCAGAACAAATTCTTGACGCCTCAGGCAATTATGAATTTACTTCTGTCACGGGAAGGCTTCCAGAAAACAATAGAGTCGTTCCATGGATCCATCACACCCACATCATCATGCCGCATCGAGCAATCCATTTCATCTTACCTGGTCACTTGGTCGCAGATCTCGCCGACCGGGAACTTTCAAGATTTTACCGGCGTTTCTTTCACCTTGATCGACATATATAATACCCGAAGCTTTTTATATCCATCCCACATTGCATCGATACGCTGCAGCATATCGATGACGATTGATTGAAAAAAAGATCGACAGCAACCTCTAGACCAGGCTGCATTACGATACACAACATTCTTTGTTGACTTTCCCCTCTTTCTCGTGATGGTAAATGCCGACACGTGCTTACATCCTCTGTTAGTCTATCTGACAACACGATGAAAAGAGTGAGAGAATAGCACCGAGACGGGCGTACTATTCGATTGTACGTAAAAAGTGCACGTTGTACAATCAGCCGGTCAGATACAGTGGATTGCTCGATTCCCCATCACCGAAGAGGTTCCCAGAGACGGTTGAGTGGGTGACAGAAGAATTGTCCTCCAAGGCTTAGGCTGTCAAAATAAAACAGCCCAAGTGCCAACATTCGGCTGGCATAAGATGATCGATTTATTTCGTCTCTTATCCTTTCGGCGTCTAATTCTTCTGACACCACAACGACGCTTTCCGGCAAACAGCAAGCTCTATCCCAGTTTGCCCCAGCGTGATTGGGTCGTGCGCGGCTGTTCGCATTGAGAAACATTCAAGAAAACCTTCAAGCGTGACTCTTAGTGATCCATTATTCACACAAAGTGAAACGGCGCGGTCTCCTCTTTCGTGATTCATTGTGGCCAAGAGAAAACAAGATCAATCAATGTCAGACCCAAACCCCGACCCATCTGGCACGTTGTCCAACTGTCTCCACCGGCTTACCTTCGAAAATGCTTCTAGCCGTATTCTGAAGTTTGCCACAGCATGGGTCTAAGAGGACAAAGGCTTGGGGAAACAGAAATTTTGACGTCCGTGTTCAGGATGCAGGAAAGATGAGAGCAGAGAGTTACCCATTCTGTTGGCCTCATGTCTCCTACTATTTTGTCTCGGTTGCTAACAGCAATCTAGATTTTCAACACCGCGTGAGAAACTACAATAACTCGCCTGATATTAACTAAAAAGTTACGTATTACGGGTCTGTGTTTCGTTCTCGCTGATCCGTGCTTTTGTACCTGAGAGTACGCGATACGTTTTGCTAATCTTGTTAATCTGCGACGCCAACCGCTCGAAACCGTTACCTAAAACATAGCTCTAGTCATTTTACTAGACATCCTTTATCTTTTCAGCTCCATTTCATGACTTGTCATGGCCTTTTGTCCCTCACTATCCCATCCCGCTGTCATTCTCGGTGAGGAAGTGCATTCCGGCAGCACTGACCGAGCCAAGCCGGGCCAAGAGCGGTCGCCCGACGGGTATGGGTTTCCTCTTGTCTCATCACATTTGCATATCCTCGCCTTTCCTCACTTGTTTCTCAATCTCTCAGCTCATCATTCTCGTTTCGCAAATTTTGAGCAGGGGCTGCAGCTGTCGTAATACAACTGACCAATCGGTTATCCACGTGTGTTGCTCTTTTCACTTGATCCTCCACCGGCTTTGCGAGTCTCTTGCCTTGTACAAGACTGTACCTTGAAAGATTTGCTAATCCCATGCCTCTCGAAACTGTTGCTGGGGATTCTGTAAGCTGGGGAATTCGTAAGCCCGGTGGGCCAGTGGGTTATCAGTCAGTTCTTCCGTACACGTCAAAGAACATCCTGGAGGCTAGTATAGCCGAGCCTCTCTGTTTTTTTCCTGTTAGTTACCAACAGAGGCCAAGAGGTCAACTTGTTCCTGGCTGGATGATTGGTGAGATTACGGTATTTCCTTGTAGATGAGGGATGAGTTGACAAGCTCGGCTTTCGAGGCACTCATCTACATGCATGCACACTCCAATATGGATAACTTGGAAGAGCCGCTCGTAAAGACAGAGTTCTAATCTATTTCTGGCTCTTTGCTGGAAATGGAGCATACTATACAATTCTGCATTTCTTTGTGGTTCTTTGATATGGCGTTGCTTCAAAGTGTCGCATCACTACACTCGAAGTCTCAGTCTCCATAGAGGTTGACTCATGACAACACTCCATACCGGCCTATAATGTAGAGGAGGTGGTGTGTATTAGTGACACCTAATCCTGTAATTCCTCAAGGTCCTACACCCTAGAGCATTGAAATGGAAGCCAAAGTCTCTTGCATTGACATCTCAACGGCCGCAATCTGATGATCAATCTGCAGCAGTCGGTTACACAACACAAACTGTGCGGAAACACGCATTAAGGCGCAAATAAGCGAATTCCGTCTGTAATTGGGTTCTTTGCACATGTCTCTCCTGTTTTCATCCATCTGCATTCCATGCGTGTCACTTTTGCAACAGCCTCATGTTTTAGCCCGCAGCCACCATCACCGTCTCAATCTACAATGCGCCATATTCCTCAGTGGCTTTATTCATGAATGTGACAAACCTGAATATCGATTTGTAAGAAATAGCATTGTAGATGGATGGCGGCTTTTGTTGTCAATGAAGAGTGGTGTCGTGTGGCTTCAGGATGGCAACATGGTTTGGCGGGAATAAAGACTTGAGCAAATAAGCGTTTTGTGTAGCTGGTCAGTTGCGCGACAATGCACAAGGAGTGGTATGTATTGTTTGTGCTCAGATGCGTCCCGATGGTTCTCAAAAGAGATATGATTCTCTTACTCCGCGGCTAGAGTACTGCACGGCACTCGGATGGCCACCGGGAGAAGGAGGCGGGACTTGAACCCATGAGCCGATATCATTCAATCAGTTCATCATCGAGATCAATGAACAGATGCTCATATGCATATTATATGCATGGTGGTGAATCCGTACGTAAAATGACTCCAGAAGCTCAAGCACATATGATCTATCACTCTCTATAGTAAGACCTGTAGCCGGGCGATCATTAAACCCAACAAGGAAACGGAGCAGGTAGTAGCATCTCTACTTCCCGTCACTTGAAAAAGGTCTATTGAAGTCTAGTGATAGGTTGTTGTTAAAAGAGCGATGATTGTATACACCAATATCGATTGGTGCCTCGACTTGTGGATGAGCGCTGCATGACTGACTCGTTGCTCCCTTTTCACATGCACTTTCAAGTTATACCACCATCCAAATATGTCTATCTTGATTATGATACTGTTTGGTTGATCCAATTGTGACGTTAGTTACGCCTAGAAAACGCGGGGAATCATGGTATTTAACGTCACATTGACAGATGTTCGTATAATCAACAGCCACAATAATACAGTTCTCGTTCTTCATGTTCGTCATTATATTCTCGATATTGTCTAATTCCTTTCTAGCTCGTTGTAGCGTCTTGGCCTCGTTCTAAATATTGTTTACCAGGCAGTGATGTCCTCAACCTCAGCTTCACCAAATGTGCTTGACTTGGTAAGCTGACCAACACTAGCTTCTTCAGGCGCAGCACCGTCCTTGGACATGATGTCTGGCAAGACCTCCTTGAAGAAGTTCAGGACATAGTTGTTGACTTGCTCGAACTGCAACAAGAACGCATCGTGACCCTCGGGGCTTTCAATGCGCTCTAGTCGGGCGTTGGGAACATGTCGCGCAATCTCCTCCTGCTCTGCGAAAGTGAAGAGACCGTCGCTTTCAATACCCAAAACAAGTGTAGGTTGTTCGATCATAGCCAATGCATCTCCGATAGTCTCTGCTCGGTTACGCGACACGTCATGTGTGTCTAGCTTACGAGTCATGGCAATGTAGCAGTTGCTATCGAATCGTCCAACGAACTTGCGGCCTTGGTACCGCAGATACGATTGGGCAGAGAAATAGTGCGATTGCGGCATCTCTCCCCCGGTGAGACTACCGTTCGTAGGGCCATGGAATTGAGGATCAGCAATATCAGCCGCTGCAGGTGTCTGAGGAGCTGAAGGGGTGCCAGTTGAGCTGCCCTGGGATATGGAAGTGCGCTTAACATGATGACCGTCGTTGTGAATGTGGAAGTGTGCCTCTGAAGGAGTTGAGGGGCGCGGTCGGCCGCCAATTGTTTGAACCTTGGACGGGTCGGGGATGTTGCGTCCGAATCGCGATTCGAAAGAGTTGCGACTTCGATATGTCAGAAGAGCAGACATACGGGCCGCGCCCAAACCAGTAGAAGGCGGATCGTCGAAAGAATAGTATCCATCATCGTACTTGGGGTCGGCATAGATGCTCTGTCGCTGGGCTTCACCCCAGCTGATGCCCCAAGCACTGTGTCTGCTGGAGGTAGCAATGGGGACGATACATCGGATGTAGTCCTTTCCAAAGTACGCCCACTCAAGCACAAACATACCACCAAGAGATCCTCCAACTACAGCAGCTAGCTGCTTCACACCCAAGTCATCAAGGATGAGTCTGTGGAGGCTATCAATAGTTAGTATAAGTGATTCTTTGCCCCCTTCTCCAAGCTTCAGTAACCATTCTAGGAACACAAAACTTACTTGACATCGTCACGAATAGTTGTGAGAGGGAACTCAGGACCATATCGGCCCTTGTCGGGGTCATTGTCCTTAGCTGTCACAGGGCTCGCAGTACCGTAGGGACTGCCTAGACTGTTCATGCAAACGATGAAGAACCTCGATGTGTCGAAAGCTCGACCAGGACCTCCAAGGAGAGGACCCCACCAGTCACTCACATCGGCGCTTCCAGTGAGCGCATGACAAATAACCATGGCATTGTTACCCTCTTCGTTGAGCTTGCCACGGGTGGTGTAAGCGACTGGGAGGTTGTAAAGAGTAACTCCAGACTCGAGAGTAAATTCTGGAACAATCGCTAGCTGCTGCTCAGGAATGAGCGCAGCGAACGGGTTCTCAGGCTGTGATTGCGTTCTTTCTTACAGGTATTCAGCCACCAGTCTTCTCAAGTGATACAAGGGGATGAACCATGGCAATGAATGAGAGACAGGGAATACGGTGAAAGGGATAGTGTGAAAGCATGGGTAAATACTGACCATATTGCTTGCGAGATTCGCCGCTGATAGCATCGTTTCCGTTCATAGTGGCAGCTGGCATGACTATGTATGAATATAGTTTGTCTTCTCACGACGTAGCCTGTGAGAGGTTATACAGAGAGATCGGACCGGGGTCGCAACCAGATAAGCTGGAGTTTGATATTTGAGCCGATTTACCCCAAATTTTGATCGAATTGGCGGAAATTTAGGTCCAATGGATAGTAGAATCCTACTCAAATGTATTTATTGCCTTGATTCGACTAGAAAAGTCTTTGGATAAAAGATCAGAGGGAAAAGACTGCTCCTAGGTATGGCGTAATTCTGGCTGGTCTCCATGGCTGCAGTGACTCAGCCAATTGCGATGCTGTCCTGAATGCAACAAGTGGCCGGCAACGGAGCCAATGACGATCACGTGCATGAGTTGAGTGAGAGCGGGAATAAGCCGTGAATAGGATACGACTATGCACAAGAAGTGTCATCAGAGAAGGAAGAAAAGGGACACAAATAACTCAAAGAAATCAGCCACTCTCTTGGAAACCCAATCGGTCAATGGTAGCCACACTAATCAGTTCTCGTATCTTGAAAGTCAGTATTGCTGTTCGTCTCACAATATTATTGGAGTTTCCAAGGTCAATGAGGCCTGATACAATCGGTACGTACCTTCTTCCACTGCATGTGGCCTGTGCGGCGACGTGCCTGCCACCTACCACGCGTTGGCAGCCTCGTTTCCCCAGTACCTAAGGGAAGGCTGCCAGCGACTGGCTACCAAGAAGTCGTGACATCTAATTCCAGCTTTGTTTGAGCTTCCTTTATTCTTTCCTCTCCAACCCCATCGCAACTGGGCTCAACCACCCGCAACACGAATCGCTGAAGTCGCTTTCTATCCCTGAAGCCACATATTACACAATTTGGACCTTTTTGGCTTCTTCCCTTTCAAATCTTTCCCTTGTCAGCTTTGTCGCGACCATCAACCTTCCCCACCCGAACTCCTTGCAGTCAAAAGTCAGTCTTTCTTATCCGCGCCGTCCGCAAATGCAACAACAAAAGTTATAGCTTCTTTTATTCCGAACCAGCAAACTCATTTTTTTTTTTTTTTTCC
>NW_022157897.1:0-73759 GCF_003316985.1 Fusarium coffeatum | reverse complement strand
TTTTTTTTAGTAAAAGTCTCCATAATTCCAGTTGATCTTGTTGTTCTCGTCAGATACTTGATGGTATCTGCTCTCTTATTCACAATTGTTCATTTCAATTTTATCTATGTGTGCACTTGTTCTATTCACAGCTCACATATGCAGACGTAGTTCAGTGATTATTCACAGCTACATGGACATCACTTCAAACACAATGTAACCGAACACCTCTACCGAATTCTGATCCATCGGAAATGGATACACAGGCTTTTTCATATCATAGGATCCAATGCAGTGCATCACAGCCGCTTGGCAACTATAAATATCGCGTTGGTCAATCTTCAAAATCTTTCCGCCAAAAATATCTCGAAACATTAAGCCACAAAGCACAGTAGAAACCTTTCTCTCATATACTACTGTTTACTATATATACTTAGGTACTCAACCAAATCTGACATTCAAAATGCCTAACACACAAACAACTATACGCAAAGACCACAAGAAGTGGAAATGCCAGAACAAGGTCAACGATCAGATTTGTGGCAAGATCAGCGACATCACCGAGACCATGTGCGAGTGTAGAATCCGGCGGAAGCCCGACACCGAAGCCCTCGCAGAAGACGATTCTGTCATTGGAGAGATGTACAAGTTAGACGATGACTTGACGGAGCATTGGAAGTACTTTAGCCCTGAGAAGATATCGTAGATTGTTGTGAAATCAATTAAGATAGATTTTTAAAAAGCTACAGTCTTTGCTCGATGGATCAAGACCCAAAATAAAAAATTCAACCTTCTCATACCGAGTTGCTTGTGACCAGTGCCTGAAAAATTGCTGTTTCATTCCATTAAGGTAAGCCGAAGGAGCAACTGTTGGTCTTCTCAATCAACTTCCAACATTCAATCGACGTCGCGATTCAACGACCATATATCATCAAAAGTGACTGCGCCATAACAATCTGTGCTCATATAACACATGTTTCCGGTCAGTATACGTATCCCTCGAGTATTGATCGTGCTTCAACGCGACGCGTTCATTACGCGTTATTCATTAATTCGTTACCCTACATTAATCTCGGTCGGTGATGTGGCTCCGCAAAAACTGTGGCACAACAACAAAAACGGCTAACCCCATGCAGATCTCACCTTAGCTAATCGTGACAGGGGTGCTATCAAGGACACTCTGTACAGCCTCCCTTCAATCAATTCGACCGTCATCATCCCCAGTCGCATCGCATCGCATCGCATCACGCATCTCGACCACCGCGCGATTGATTGAATGAATGCTCCCGACCGCTAGATCACGACCATCTCAGTCTGGCATCATGGGCCAAGGGCAACAGCCGGATCTGCTGCCTCGCTCTGAGCACGAGGATAAGCTCTCATCAGCCCCAAATTCACGACTCAACAGAGACAAGATCAAGTGTCTCGACGGTCTTCGAGGTATCGCCTGCCTCCTCGTCTTTAACTACCATTTTTTCTGGCCATGGACGCCCGTTATTATGCTCGGTTATGGCGCGTTTCCTCCACGTGCGCCTGAGCCTTATTGGGGCTGGCAATCGCTCCCCATCATCTGTCTCTTGCATCGCGGACGTGCTATGGTCGCCATCTTCTTCGCCATCTCGGGATATGTCATCTGTCGCCATATCCTCCGCTTGATCCATGAGCGCAAGCTTGATACTGCTTATCAGAAGCTTGCATCTTCCGTCTTCAGGCGGGTCTTTCGCCTTTACATCCCCCCCACTATCAGCATGTTCCTGGTGGCTGTGCTAGCTCAGGTTGGCGTCTTCAAGTCCGAATTCTCCATCTACAAGGGCCCTGACTCTCATTACATCAACGCTACTATCACCCATGCCGATTTGGCCGAGAGCAACATTTGCCTCAATGGAACTGCTGTTAGAGGTGCAACAGGCATTGCGAACTATCTGGGTCTCGAGACCACCGCATACCTGCGCAACACGACTGGCTACCCACTGGGAAACACCACTGAATGGACCGACATGCTGCTTTGTGTTAACCACACTACGCGATCTTATGGACCATCTCAGCTCTACACATTAGAATCCGAGTACGAAGCCCAGTTCCCAAAGAACGACACCAACACGACAAAGCTAGTGGAAGATTCGTCCGCGATGGAGCGACTGGCATCACTCAGCTACTACGATGAAGACCTGGACCTATCTCTTAATGCCACCAATGCTACGAACCCTCTTAACTTGACCTGGGTTCAGATGGGCGGCTCGTGGGAAGAGCATCCTTTCATCCACCCCAACTTGACATACGCCATGAAGAACTTCACACGCTCCTATGCTGAGTGGGCCAACCCTTTCAACTTTGGCCACTATCATCCCCGCTACGACCCCCACACCTTCACAATTCCAATGGAACTTCGCGGCTCGATGCTCATCTACATCTTCCTTCTCGGCACGGCGTTCATGAAGGCCAAGTGGCGAACGAGAATCGGCAGTTGCTTGTCTGCGTACAGCTTGATCTTTGGACGTTGGGACATGGCGACATTCTTGGGCGGCATGCTGCTCTCGGAGCACGACATCCGTCGATCCTCTGAACAGCCGCCATCAGCTGCTGGCGCGAAAGCTCGAGCCGTGGATTTCCAGCGGACGACAAAGGGAACGGCGTTGAGGTGGGCTGGTATAGTCTTGGCGCTTTACTTCCTCTCCTACCCTGACGCTGGTGCCGAGTATACTCCTGGTTTCGCGTATCTTTCAACTTGGGTACCGAGGTACTACATTCCGCTGTCCGGATGGATGTTCTACCAGGCGATGGGTGCGGTTCTTCTCGTCGCCTGTATCATGCGCAGTCCAGTCCTCGTTCGTATGCTCGAAAGTCGATTTCCACAGTATCTGGGCAAGGTCAGTTTCTCACTGTATCTTGTTCATGGCCCTGTTCTGCACAGTCTGGGATTCTGGATCATGCCACGACTGTTTGACAGTTTCGGAAAGATGGGCGGTTATGCGATCGGATGGGTTATTCTTATGGCCGTTACGTTCTATCTGACCAATCTGTGGAATAATAAGGTTGACGTTTGGAGTGTCACCGTCGGAAGAAGAGTGGAGAAGATGCTTGCAGAGGAATAATGACGATTTGGTGATGATGATGATGACAACAATCGATGGTCAACAAGCGCGAAAAATGCCGACGATGTAAATAGGTGATTTCATAACTGCGAAATGAAAGGCATCTGAGCATGCTGCAGAATGAGTTGATATGTAAAGAAATGTATTCGTGCAACTGAAACGTCTTCCATAATGTTTTCCGTGAGTTGACTGTCGAGAGTATAAGAGACATAATAAGTTGGTCATTCAATGCTACCTTTGGACCGATTTTATTCTGGGACCGTAAGCTCTAACATTTTTCGTTATCTGCCGACGTTGGAGCTACGTCATCCCCGCTTCTGCACCAAGCGAAGTCGGACCCATTACTTCTTCAAATCACTGCTCCTGACATCATTGAAACACCATCGATTTCTTCTTCTTTCACATTCATGAATAGAAAAATACTCGCCAAAATGACATCGCAACCGTCACTTCTCTCCGCAACGGCTAAGGTATGGATCACCCAATTGGCGAATGATCCCCGCGTCAAGATATCAAACCCAACGTCGAAAGCATAAGGAACGAAAGAATGTGGTCACTCTATGCGAGTTGAGACCGGTCTTAGGCTCCAGATGTCTCCTGATCCCACGAAGTCTAGGAATCGGCTGTTCTGAAGTATCTCAGCTAACGCAGTTCAGCTCAACAATGGCCTCATCATCCCCCGTGTACAGCTCGGCCTCTACATGATGTCCACCAAGGAAGCCACCGATGCAGTCCGCCAAGGCCTTCTGACTGGGTACCGCGCATTTGACTGTGCGCAAATGTACCGAAACGAGCGTCAGGCTGGTAAAGCTATCAGTGACTTCCTCGCTAGTAGCGAGAACAAGTCCGATTTGAAGCGCGAAGATATCTGGTACACTTCCAAGCTTGCCAGCTGCGACGACTCGTACGATGTGGTGAGGCGATCGGTGAAGAAGTCAGTGGAGGCTTCGGGCTTGGGATACATCGATCTATTCCTTCTACACAGCCCTTACGGCGGAAAGGAAGCGAGACTCACTAGCTGGAAGGCTCTTGAGGATGCCATTGACGCGGGTGAAATTCGTGCTGCCGGGGTGAGCAACTTTGGTTCTGGTCATGTGAGTCTAAGATGCTCCCACGAGCTCCAGAAGATAGCTAACGTCCCCTAGATCGAGGAGCTGATGGCCTCAAACCCTCGCATCCCCCCTGTCATCAACCAGATCGAGGTTCACCCCTTCAACACCCAAGAAGGCATCCGCGCCACCTGCGCCAAGTACAACATCGCCATCGAAGCTTATGCCCCTCTAGCCCGCGCCGAGCGCATGGATCACCCTGCCATCCTCGACATGGCCAAGAAGTACTCTGTCACTCCAGCCCAAATATTCGTCAAGTAAGAACAGACCTGTTAGATCCTGAAGCAAAAGCTTTACTGATTAACAATGTTTTAGGTGGGGTCTCCAGCATGACTTTATTACTTTGCCCAAGTCTACTAAGCAGAAGCGCATGATCGAGAATGCAAGTGTCGATGGATTTGAGATTTCAGAAAGCGATATGAAAGCGTTGGACGCTTTGGATGAGCACTTGGTCACTGACTGGTGAGTACAGTGCGGGATGGTCAACCAATTTGTGGCTAATGAATCAATAGGGACCCTACCGATGCGCCGTAGTTTGTTCAGTGTCGCTTCAAAGTTCGAGATATGAAAGAGCCCCTGGGGCTAAGTTGGGACCAGAACTTAAATTGAATCTTTCTTGGACATCAGAAGGCTTGATTATCGTGACTACGAGCGAGAAAACTAATAATCTATGCTATATACCTAGGTATTTAACTTAGGCATGCTACTTCTTCACGCTATTGGTGAATGCTCAGCATTCAACTGTAGGCCAATCAAAAGACAAGGCGAAGCGCTCGCTAATACAGCCCTTGGAAACCAGGCATGCACTTCGCTCAAACACTCCTACCCCATGTGGTTTCCCCTCGTCAACCTACCCTTGACATCACAGACATTTTTCACCATTCTAAGACCTATACTAGCCAGTACATTTTTCTCCGCGCAGTTTGAGTGTTACGTTGGCGATGGATCCTGACGACCTAGTAAAACATACAAAGAAGCTCCACGACGTAGCCGGCCATGCGTACAACAAACGTGTGGCTTTTCAGTCAATCGCTTCTGATCGCCATCGAAAAGTTCTCGACAGCGCTATCAGGAATGTCCTCGGTACAGAACTAGCGAAATTTACCTACGCACAGATTATTGATGGCCTCCCAATCGCGGATGTTGCCTTCGATCGACGAATCACTGGCATTGGAGGAGATCACCCTATTGATGATCATGAGACGTTGTGCCCCGGAGCCTTGGAGTTGGCCGAGGAATATTACCAAGAGTGGGAACCTGCAAAGCTCAAGTTTAATCCTGACGTAAGTTCACTGAAACCCAGTGATGCTCTGGTTCCTAACATTAAATCAAAGACGATCCGGATCTTTGAAACTTCCAAGCCCGGCTCGAAGGCTTTCAGTACCATGCTTGTAGAGCTGGTAGCCGTTTCTTTACATCAGATTGCTGTGCTGCTATTCAAAGCGGACCACCGACTACACGAAGGTGACATTGATGCTGTCACAGACTGGAGACTGCCCCTGGTCGGCGACATGCTGGACATTCCTTCTGGACCTACTCTTTTTACCCACCACGGGTACCAAGATGATGATATATATCCTGAGGGTGTGGTAGATATGGTCGGTTACTGGGCCGAAGATCGAATATTGGGTGGTGTAGCTGTTTTCGAACGACGTCCCGCCGACTTGAGTGAGATTCCTAACATCTACTTCCATTCCTGTCGTAAATGCCAAACAATACGGGTCTATCAACTTCGAGATGAACAGCAGCAAGCCCTATTTGACCTCCTTCTTCAGGAAGAAGGGGCGTCATTGCCATCACCACTTCCAATACTATCAGACAAACACAATCGTGTACGCGTTGATGCACCGAGGGCACTGACGCACCATCATATTTATAGAGATATTTGGGAACGAAAACCTCTAGATATCTTCCAATGGCGGATCTTCAACAAGAGACCGCAAGATGAGATAGACTACCCAGAGATTGGGGAAACGATTCGACGGATCAATACACAGCTAGGGATCCCTCTACCTCGACCTCGTCCACGTTCTCTATCACCGCCAGCGAGTGCTGAAGACGAGAAGAACTATAGAGACAGGGAATAGTCGACTTTGATTAAGGCATCCACGGCCAGAGTTTACTGTGTAGCAGAAAACCTGTTCATTAAGAGATAGAGCAGCCCAAATGATGATGATACACGGTAGCATTAAGTGACATTAGGCTCTTGGCGACTAATTGTCCGATGAGGCCTTGGAACTGTCGCCTTGACATCGCTTTCCCTTGTGAAGAATCGGCATGTCGTCCGTAACACCCTTGATCTCACTCTCACAAAACTCGACGTTGAACCAACCGCCGAATATCTGATTTGCGTGACCCTCCGCAGGAACACGACCACCCGTGCCGCCTTCACCAATGAGATAAGCGGGGTCAAGGCTTCCAGTAGCGATGCTTATGTCCTCTCCATCGGGGTGCCAAAAGAGAAACGACCCGCACGTGTCGCAGAAGCCTCGGGAGATTGTCTCCGTCTTCTTGTATCTCTTGATTCTGTTCTCAGAGTCGCCTTGCCACTCAATGGCCGAGATAGGGACCGTCAACGTAGCCAGGAAGAAGCTGCCTGTTTGCTTGCGACATTGGGTGCACTGACAGATACACCCCAGAGTATCGTTGGCAAGATCGTGGTGCGCTGGAAAGGTGATCTTGTAGCGGACGGATTCGCAGAGACATCCACCCTCGAGCCGTAGTTCTGATGCCATGGTGATTTCTGTAATTGTGGATCAGATGGAGATGCCGAAGTGAGTGTGTTAGAGTTGAGTATGGATGATCTGCTTCAGTTTATATGAGATTTGGAATGATGACGTTGCTCTGAATCACACATGTCAATTGCGCCCTGTGAGCTTGGTTCGATGAGCTGGCTAAAACAACGCAATGAAGGAGTGACACAAAAGGAAGCTCTCAAAACGAAAGTAATCAGTGATAATGGTCTCAACTCAATTTTTATTTATCAAGAAAACGCGGTATATAATTTGTTTAAAGTTCTATATTGTGATATCTTGTCATAAATCATTCAATCTCCTAAGAGACGACCTTTCCAGTAATCCATCTGCCTCCGTCTTTTCCTTATAAATATCTATTTGGGGTTGGAAGGCAGGTTCTGCACAGCCCAAGCTCTTTGCTCATCAACATACTGCTGAGAGAAAGGATAATCGACATAGCCAATTTCTGAACCTCGGATGTAGAAAGTGTGACGGTCATACTTGGTCAGCTCGATGCCGTGCTTGACTCGGTAGACAAAGTCAGGATTGGCGATAAAGTGTCGGCCAAAGGCAACGAGAACGTCCCACTTGCTGTAGTGGCCGTCAAGAACCTCGGCGGCGGACTCGGGAGTGTAGTTACCAGCGACCATAACAGGCGAGAGGTTGTTCCAGATCTCAAGGATGAAGTCGAGGGTCTTGGCCTCTGTGGAGTCATCGTTGTCAGGAGCAAGAAGCTTGGCGGGGTCACCACGGGCTTCGACTAGAGAAAGATAGGCGAGGGGACCAATCTTCTTGAGTTCGTTGATGATGTATGTGTATTGTCCCTTGATGTCTGATGATTCTGAACCTTGGAACGAGGCATAAGGCGAGAGACGGAGAGCGACTCGCTTGGAGCCGACCTCGGCAGAAACGGCCTTGACGACTTCAAGCAGGAGACGAGCGCGGTTCTCGACGGAACCACCCCACTTGTCGGTACGCTTGTTGATAGAGTCGGATGTGAATTGGTCGATGAGGTATCCGTGTGCACCGTGAACCTCAACAATATCACCACCAGCATCGACGACTCGTCGAGCAGTGGCAACCATGTCTCGAATGAATTGCTGAATCTCCTCCTCGCTCATAGCTTCAGGAGCAGGAGCACCCTCCTCGATAGGCACAGCGCTGGAGGAGCGGTACTTGTATCCACGCTGCTTGATGTATTCAGGATCTGAAGCACGTCCTTGACCCCAGATTTGCTGGGCCCAGAAGGACTTCTTCTCATGAACACCAGCGATGACCTTCTTCCAAGCGGCGACTTGATCATCTGTGACAAAAGCAGGACCATGAGGCATACCAGTGTCCTGCATTGAGACACCAGTAGCTTCTGAGATCACGAGAGTACCTGGAGCTGAGGCTCTCTCGGAGTAGTATCGCTCTACAAAAGGCTTAGCAACATTGTTCTCGTCATTGCGGTAACGAGTTAAAGGTGCCATGACAATTCGGTGGTCGAGCTTGGCATCCCCAACTTGGATAGGCTTGAATAGCCTGCTGTCGGGAGAAACAGTGGGTGCTGTCTTTGAAAGAGTCATATTGGCGGTTTATAAAGTTCAAGTAAAGGTAATACTTCGAAAGAAAGAAGCAATCGCTGTCTATGAGATGCTTTGGACTTGATGATACGAAAATCCATCTTGGACTAGGGCTATGAGTCTACTTATACACCAAAGAATGAAAAACTTAATTAGAGATCACCGCTATCTTCCAAGGTCTTCTTGAGGGTCAACGTTGAGGTGGATTAAGGCGCAATAGCCAGATTATGTCATGGCGTGCATGACTCGATTTCCAACTCCGGGACTCCGTCAAAAAAAAAAAAAATGTTGATTCGGTGATATCCGAGCCAGTTATGACAACTCCTGGAGCTGACAAATTGAGCGACCAATTGGAGTAACTCCTCGATAAGAGTCTCCACAGCATCACCGACGATTACCCAGGTTTTTCGGAGTTGGATAAGACACGATAAAGCGAGATAAGATAAGGTTACTCGTCCAAGCTAAGGAATGACGTCACAATGCCAGAGATACTGGACGCTCGCGTTGACAATAGAGCCAATTGGAATCACTCATTTTGTGTCAGCATCACAACACCATCAATGCCATACGGAATATTCGCTTGTTACCAGTGATTTGAGAGTCTTGTATGCCCGTGGTTACATATCCGTTGCTGCATGTCCGTAGGATACGGTCAATCGTTTACATATATATAGACGAGTAGATCACCGTTGACTCAGAACTTCACCAACGACAATTCAATACAATCACAACAGTATATCAACCTTTCCAAGTGACCATTTCTTCAGTATCAAACATCATTTCATATCAACACCTAAAACTTCGCTGAAAATGTCTCTACCCCGCCGAGCTCTCATCAGCATCACCTCTGCTTCCGCCAGTCTTTTCGATGGCAAGGAGACCACTGGTCTCTTCATCACAGAGGCTCTCCACCCCTACAATGTTCTCACTGCTGCAGGCTTTGAGGTCGATCTCACTTCCGAGACTGGCACTTACACGCCTGACTGGCTCTCCCAGCAGCCCGACTTCCTCAACGGTGATGATCTAGCAATCTGGAGTGACACCAACAGCGAGTTCCGTAAAAAGCTTGACAACATGCCAAAGGCTTCTGAGCTCGATGCCTCCAAGTATGGCTTGTTCTACGCCTCGGCTGGCCATGCAGCTCTGATTGACTACCCCACTGCGACGTCTCTCCAGATGCTTGCCGCTCAGATCTGGTCCAACGGCGGAGTCGTATCTACTGTCTGTCATGGTCCAGCTATCTTTGCCAATCTCATCGACCCCACAACCAACGAGCCTCTTATCAAAGGAAAGGAGATTACTGGATTCACCACCGAAGCTGAGAAAACTCTGAAGATCATGGGTGAACTGCGAAGCTGGGGCTCTGAAATGGTTGAAGAGGTTGCTTCTCGTCTCGGTGCGACCTGTAAGTTTTCTCAATATTATTAACAGATGGGTCAGAACTAACTTTGGTACTAGATGTACGTGCTCCTGGTATCTGGGACGACTTCCACATTGTCGATGGCCGATTGGTTACTGGTCAGAACCCTGCCAGTGCTACATCGACTGCTACAGCGGCTGTAGCTGTCTTCCAGACTCTCTGATATCATTCTAGTCAAACAGCTGTTTTGATGATTGATGTTTCGAGAGGGGAATGGATCCACACTGAACTTCTTTCAAATCTTTTCGTTCGGTATTAGCTAGTTTGTTACTTCAAGTTTCTTTAATGGAAAATTCTTTAGCAATTGTAAAATATTGGTTGCTGCTCATAAACTCATAAGCCTCGTGTATCATGATGCAATTCCCTCGGTCCCAAAACTGCCTGGCAAAAGCATATCCAACTCTGCCCAGAAGTCAACGTGCATGGCCATATCTAAAAGATCAAAATCGCCCCCAATAGCATCGAACTGGCTAGGAACATCCTCCCGTAGTAGAACCTCTTTACCTAATAAGGAATTGTCATTGCAGAACTCAAGAATGCCGTCTCGACCTTCCCCAAACTGTGACATGACCGCTTCAATATTTGCGTGCAACGTTCGGACGATAATGGCTGCTTTTGCCGCAGCGTCAAAGCTCGGTGCGAACAAGTCGAGAACTGTAACTGCTAATCCGATCGACTGTCGAGCCTTTGGTGCTAGGGTATGTTGCGTATTGCCTACAACAAAGCCAACTAGCGTCATTGCGGCGCTCCACTGCCACTGGAACGCCTCATGCCAACCGGTGATTATTGTTGTTGTGGTCAAGACTTGATGGGTAATATTCGTCAATTCCATAGCATGCTGGGCACACTTGGCGGCCATCTCGATGGTTGAGCTCCCGTGTTGAACGGAAAATGAGATAAAGGGACGAAGAAGGCTGATGGATAAGTGATTGTACTCCAGCTCGAGACATACCCTTTGTCTTTGAAGCCAGAGCGGTGCGTATTGCTCGAGTTCGAGCGCTGAACCATCACCAGAAAATGCTATACCGTCTTTTCGCTTATTCTTGAGGGCGTCGGGAACTTGTCTCGTCCAGTCCAATAGGGTTACGGCTTTTGGCCCCCAGCTGGTAGCAAGATCGTCCATTGTGCGGCAGCCGTCATAAATAGATTGGCCATCCTTGACTTTAACCTCCTGGCTGAAGAAAGACAGGTTCAGGTCTCGCGCAACTTGGTAGAGTTTGTACCTTTGCAAGTTGAGGCTCAGCCAGGTAGCATTGCCCCCGATGGGCGCAAAGGTCGATCCTGACTCCATGGCTGCTGCAAGATTGTCGCTGGGTAGCTGAGGCATGGCATGCGTTGTACGAACGAGGAACGGACGGCCGACTTTGATACCGACCTTGGTGTCGAGTTCGAAGACAGACCACCACAAGCGTCTCCGTAGCTCTTGTTCTCGTGAAGGCAAATTGGACGGTGGATCTAGATGTAATCCAAGCATATAAGCTGTCCGAACAGCAAGAGAACAAATACTATCCGCCATATTGTGAAACGATCCCACACAGACGTACACGCCACATAGTAGATGGCACTGTAGCGTTGATAGCGAGGGGCTTTCGACTTCGCAAGCTAAGAGCGTCTGAGCTCGCCTATAGTACCACCGACCAGCCAGCGTTGCGTCGTTGTCTTCCACAATGTTCGTCTTGTCTCCAGTAGGTCGAGAGGAGACATGATATTGCATACACATGGCGATGATGATATCCACTAGCGCCGATTGCTTTCTGGGTAGCCCTGGGGGAACATCAACGTAAAGACTCTGAACGTGCGACTTGAAGCTCGCCTCATCGACGATGGCGTATAATGATGTGTGATAGGTCTCCCAGTACAAGCTCAGGAAGTATTCCTCTTGAATCGGGGACAGATAAAAGACTTCATCGGCAGCCCCTGTCAGCGGAGCCAAAAGTCTGGAAGAGTCTTGCGCAATGTTTGGCTGCTCACGCAACTCTAGATTGCTTGCGAGATGGATGAGCATATGTTCTGCCTGGGTACTCAGAAAGTTACTCAGTCGATGCGTGAAGAAGTAAAGCGACGAAGGCCCAAACCAGGCGCTGTGGGGAGATCGCGCCGGTCGAAGAAAGACGCCATCCCAAGGTTTTATCTTGTTGGTTTCTTGGACTGCTGATTGCTGGAAAGAAGGCGACCCGCTTGGCGGTGTTGGCTCTTGTACATGCGTAACAGGGGATGTTCTGTTACTATGCGCCTGTGCCAGTTGAGCCTCCAGTTCTTTCACTCTCCTTCTTAACGAATCAATCTCATCTTGCGCCTGCGGGAGAGTCAATATCAATGATGCAGTGCTTTTGCTGCACTCTCTACCCCGGGTGTGGCAATTGAGACACGGGGCGCCATCGTCGCATTTTATCCGTTGGAGTCTGCACCCGTCGCAGGCTCGGCCGACTTGTTTTCGCTTTCGCCTGAGACCGAGTCGTTGGTGAGCGTCGTTTAGTGGCGTTACTGACTCGCTCATCGGATCCCAACAAAGCTTATTTTACTCGGTGCGATTTTGAAGGGGGAAGCATTTGGTGAAACAATGAGTCTGACACAATTGCCATGATAAAAACACTGTTAGCTGCAGCATTGCCGCTGACAGACCTGGAGACTAGCCTAAAGGCAGCACTAAAAAGATAAACTGATAAGAGACGCTGACTAATCTTGGTAGCAAGTCAGCTGCCAGTAAAAGCGATCTGAGCCGATTGAGACTGGTGATGTCAGATTCGATCATCAATGTTCGGTGTGTAACAAACAGTACAATATTTATGTCGGTACAATATAGCTGTTTCTTCAGATGGTAGAGGTCGCAAGAGAGACGTAAACGCCTCTGCAGTTGATGGTTTACTCATTGGTGGCTCATTTCATCATTGTCGGGGCGATAGTCTAGCGCCGGTCACTCCAATGTTCAATGTTGACGTAGTTGATCTTCTACCAAGCGCGTTAGACTTTTCGCCCTTCATCTCAACCTCTCAAATCAAATTTCTTCTGCTTACTATAATTGCTCCATCAGTCTTTCAATCCCAACTTTCTCTTATATCATAAGCCTGGTCCCCTTTTTCTCGTTTCTTTGTTTAATGTCCTCAGCCTCCAGCGCCGATGCTGCGGATATATCCTTGGTAAGAAATGGAAAGCTTCTTATTCAGCACTCGACTAACTTCTGTAGGCTGCAGCCGTTGCGGCTCTGAGTGTCGAGTTTGTCGTACACCCATTCGACACTCTCATCACGCGTATCCAATCTCCCGAGTACATACCCAAGTACAGAAGCCATGAAGGCAAACTACAACCAGCCTTGTTCCGTGGTCTTTACCGCGGCATAGCGCCAACAGTTATCACAACTATACCGGCTTCCGTCACATTCTTCGGCATCTATGAGAAGGCGAAGACGACTCTGCAGCCGAAGGAAGGGCTGAAGCCAGGCAGCATGGCTCAGGTAGCTGTGCATGTTACGAGTAGTGCGCTGGCGGATATGGTTGCTTGTGCTATCATCAACCCTTCCGAAGTGCTCAAGCAAAATGCTCAGGTGTCGAGGTTCTCTGAAGGTAGTGGGCAACGTTTTCCGGTCTTATCCGCCTTAAAGCACTTCTCTCGACAACCCTTGAAATTGTGGACTGGATATACCGTCCTGGTCGCAGGCAATCTTCCGCGCACGAGTCTCACATTCTCGATTTACGAATACCTCAAAGCTACATGGTTAAAAAGACTGGACAAATCGCCAAGTATCACTGAGCAGGTCAAGGTGAGTGGTATCACGGCTGGTATCGGAGGCGCCATCGCATCTTTACTCTTCGTCCCCATCGATGTGGTAAAGACAAGAATGCGTCTCCCCGAAAAGGCTCCTCCTAGCCATCCATTACAGCCAGAATCGCTATTCACGTCAACGCTGAGTCGGGAAAAGGCTCGAAAGCCTGCAGCAAGTGGACCTATTTCGATTGCAAAGGGCATTTTGGTTAGGGATGGAGTTTCTGGGCTGTTTCGAGGAGCTACTGTGACTTGCATAGCCGCTGCTGTGGGAAATGGTTTATTCTTGGGATGCTATGAGGGGTTGAAGCTATATTATGCCAAGGAACCATCAAGTCCAGAGCTTCTTCAGTTGTAGTACAAATAGGCTCCAGGGTATGGCGGATGTATTTTATCTGTATTTTTATTACTGGTTTCAAATAGACATGAACTCAATCTTCTCTGTGCTCCAGGTCTCTCTTTGTATTAATGTCTGTACCTATATAACTTGCCTTTACCAAGTCTCGATCGTTGCTGATTTCATTTTCATGGCTCTCACTGAGTATGTGGTCCTGATGGCGTTACGAAGAATGAATCATGTTAGATCACTTAGCGCACACTGCCTTTTGAGCCGATCCTTTCTTGGTTATCTACATTTGAGGCCTGAGAAAATGTATTTGTTTGCTCATAAGTATTGACTGCTTTTTGTCGACCATCGACTCAATTGAATTTCTTTCTCTTCATTTCCTAGTTTCAAGTCGGTCAGTGAAAATGTACAACTTTGCCTTCTTTTGGAAATAGTTCACGTAAAAAAGGTGGAGACGTTAGACGTTCATGATCCAATAAGCGGAAGGCCACAATCTACCATGTGCAAGACTTGGTTCGGTTAAGAGATCAGGCTCGTTCTTGAAGTTGCCTTACCGAGAATTGGGCTAAAGATTACAATAAAACAGGATCTCTAGTTCGACCTGAGATTGCATTTATTGCCTGGGTGCGAGGGAGCTCAATTTTCCAAGATCAAACGGGAGATTCACCATGTGCTATCCTTGAAGCAAGTATCCACACCCTGCGCTATGTCGGTTCGAGCAATTACAGACGACAGGCCGGGTAATGCGCCAAGTGCTGGTTTAATAAAGACGGTCCCCGCAAGAATATTTCACTACCATCCTCAACTGTTGCTCTGCAATTCCTCACTTCGACATTCCGAAATTTCCGACCTTTCCGACCAAATTAAAGAAGGCGGAAACTTGCAAGATTCCGGTTTCAAGCTTCGATTCTTTGGGAAGATCACAATTCCTCCTCGCAAAATGACTGAGATCAGGTACTTGGCTTCAACCAAACAAGCCAAAAGATCCATCCAACTAACAATTGGCAGAATAGAACCAGAAATTTCTCCCGCCGCAATTCCGGATGAAAAACCAGAAGAAAGTCATGTTTTCCTGTCAAAACCACCGATTGACAAAAAAGATGTCATCGCCAGCAAAGTACCCAAACCGATCAAGAAGCTCGACGGGTTCATCTCACACATGAACCGTCTTATGCATACCCGCGAAAGTCACGATTTCGTCATCCTTTTTCTAGCTTTTGCGACACATTTTGTTGCGACAGCGCTGGAAACGCCGATTCCCGAAAGATTAAAACAATGGGCGACTAGAATCAGCAGTTTATGTTTGCGAAGCTTACCGGCGAGGTTGAAATCTGTCGCCTCGTTTTCCAAATTATCCTCACAGTTTGCGCGAATCGCAGCTTGCAGGCCGGTTCTTGCGGAACGAGCGAGGGCGTTTGCGGATATCATGGACGATTGGCAAATTATTACGAGACTTTGGGGGATACTTGGGATATGGACCGATGGTAAAGAACTCCTTACTGGTCTGATACGAACACGAGATGGAAGTGATGAATTCGATGAACACCCGCGAGACTATCTTATCCGCAAAACTATTAAAGGGACATACGTGCTAGGCTTATTCAGCTATCTCGTCTCCGAGAACCTAGCCTGGCTCACGAGACGTGGCGTTCTAAGAAAGTCGGAAAAGTCCGAGTCCAAGCTGATGTTATGGTCTTTAAAGGGCTGGGGTGTTTACGTCTTTTCGGAACTTGCCCAGCTATCGCATGATTGGTCTTTAACCAGTAGGGGTTTGAAAGAAGAGAATGAGAGTTCAAGAGGGGAATGGAGAAGGAAACTTGTGCAAATGTTGCTTTATGCTCCATTGACTCTCCACTGGATACAGGGCGGGCTGTTTCCGGAAACACTGGCTTCTTTCTTAGCAGCCTACACAGAGTACATAACAGTCAAAGAGCTATGGAGAGCATCTGCATAGCCTGAGGACTGCATAATATGCAATATGTCAATCACTTCAGCTGCCTATGAGAGTGCGCACTTTCAGCCACTATCTTGGCATATACATAAGTTCCACCTATAGAGCACTTTGCATGAAGTTCAGCCTATCTGGTAGGAGGAAAGGTCGCTGTAATTGTGTCTAGAAGGGTTTACCGGGCTCTGATGATATTGCTACTTGGAAAATGAGCCTTTCTTGGAGGTGTTGGTCAAAACGTGTCACTACGAATCACCAGACCTTTCGCTTACCTACAGGTATCTGTTTTCTACACCAATCACCTCTGCTCTTACATTCGGCGTTCAATAGTCTTAAGCAGTGAGAGCACGAACCGCGACGCCTCCCAACCCACCCGCGGTACAGGTCAAGACGTAGCCTACTTACATCTGTAGGCAGCTATTGGACGCCTTGTGATGCCCACCAATATACAAAAGTCTGCCTAAATTACACTTCCCCGCTCTCCAAGAAACAAGTTCAAATTTTAAGATCCATGCAGAAATTCTGAAAGTTTCTGAGCAACTATAATCAGCAACGTCCCAGAATTCGGCCAACATGGCGTCTCATCGGAACTCTTCCCGGTCAGTCGTTGGCTTTCAACAACAAGGCACCGTCGACTGGACTTTGGTCACCGGTGGAAGCGTCACTTTGTCCGCTGATGTCTTATCGAGGCTATCAAAAGCTGGTGTGGAGGCGTTCACCCTTGTCGCCGCTCAAGCCATCTTCTCTAACGCGAAACTGGGCCGTCAAGGTGAGGTTCGTATGAACAAAGCCATTGATAGCTTGAGTGCTTTCCCTTCGGTTGACAATGTGCTCTGGTTTGGCTTTGGGATAAAGCACATTGTTCGAACCTTGCAAGACTCTGCAGAAGGGCTGGCATGTGTTGCTGTATGTGCATCCTTGACCGAACATTACAGTACACCCGTCGCGGGACAAATATTGCGAGAGCTGTTCCTCCTGTATCATCCACCTGCTGAGTATACACCAGCGCTCCGGCAATGGACCTCTTTGGTTGCGACTTCTGAAGGGTTGCTAGCCTCGACAGAGTTCGGATTAGTCCTTCATGGAATCGCAAGGCTTTTCCTGAGGGATGACTGGTCAAGTCGAATGAGTGCAGGGACACCCAAAGCCATTGCGACTGTACTGGAACAGGGTTTTCAGATTTCCCGGGGAGGCCTTGACCAATTGCACCTCTCGGGGGGAGCTGATTGCGCCTGGATCGCTGCTGTTGCACACTGGATTTTCGATCTCAGAGTTGAGCTGAAAAATGAAAATGGTGATATTATATATCGACCAGACGGCACGAGAAACGATTCTTCTGCAGATTCTCAGGTTATAATCACATACTCTGAAAAGAATGAACCGGGATCGATTCAAGTCACGCGTAAACACTATACCATTCCTGGCGGAAGATTGCTATTTTCTGATGAACTAGAACATGGGTGTACAACATGTGGTCGGGTCTCGTGGGAAACATGCCTTATCGATACTTTCGGCAATCCCATGAGACATTTGCTCGGAAAACAGGCCCGGACTTTCGGCAGTTGCCTTGGATCAGCCGCTCGAATCTTCCTTGGCAATATGAGAGATGAGGGCTATGGAGCGGACTCGACATACCAGTCGGAAGATCGAGAAATGCTACCCCCAGTATCCAATTCGAGCTATGGGAGAGGATTCTGTTTACAAGCCCTCAAACTGTTGCCCGAGCTTGACCATGACCCGGCTCTTCGTCAAACAATGGAAGCTGCGGTGGACCAAAGCTATGAGAATGCTATCGAGAAGTACCTCCATTCAATAACTCAGCTGAGTCAACTCTGCCAGTGCAAAAGATGTTGTGGCGACTCCACGGGACCAAAAGAAAACTCGTATTGTCTAATGATATTGGTTCCGACTGTTTGTACATTTGTGCGAACCATGTCAGCCATTCAAATGCCTGCAGAGGTGGAGGTACGGCCAAGCCGACGGGGCATGGAGATGCTTTACGAAAAGCAGGAACGAGCTGTCCCTTCAGAGTCCTATGAAACAGAGGTCTTGACGGAAGATCATATCTTAGCAATCTCATGGCCTGAAATCGGCATTTTACAGCTGTCGCATATCATATTCACAGGTCGGGAAAACAGCTCTGTGAGCTGGTATAAGGCACCTGCTCAGAACCCACATACAGCGGCAATCTCGCACTATGGTCTTTGCTTCTCTCTTGACACATTGATCAAAACCAAATCGGACCCTGAGGAAGTCTGTCGAGTAACAGTTATACCCGGCAGGATCGAGTGGAACGGCATGACGTTTGACAGTATACGCGATCCGGATCGAGGTGGTGGGGCGGAAGGAATAGCACAGAACCCTGACTATTCAAGTGCTTCATGGACCGATATTACAGCATATGACAATTTGGAGGATAGCTCATCCCCTAATCTCCGAGCAGAGCTTATTGTTGTGGAGGCAGCCACAGAGACCAGAAGTCTTCGGGTTGCCTGTCGCATCTCGACCCCAAAGCATCCTGGTCACCATTTCACAATAGGTGCTGCAAAGATTTAGTCGCAACTAAATAGAGCCTACACAGCTTCAAGTTGTCATAGAAAAGTCTGCAGGTCGCTCAATGGCTTCCGCTCGTCTCTTGTACAGGGAGAAGGACTTTTGATCGACCAACATACTTTGGCTGAACCTGGACCTATAGTTCGTGTGCTTTCTTCACAGGATCTCGCTATCTGGGTCGCCGCATCAGTTGAAGTAATCGATGGGGTTCAACTACATTACAGACTCCAGATGGAACAATGTGTCAGATGTTGCGTGATTGGCTCGGAGAACTATCGAACACATGATCAAAAAGAGGACACGTTACACGCGGAACGCACAGTGTGTTTGATTACATCTCCGTAGACTAGAATTGAGCTTTATGTCCGAGGCCTCATGGTAAAAACAGCTTTGTTGAAGATAAGAAATCGTGCCGTATTGCAAAACCTCTCCACTACATTGTCTCCCCTCCATTGTTATTCCATCTTCGGCCTGCTGATATCAGCCACTGGCCTGAGCTCAAGATGGCAGAAAGGTAATTCAATTGTTAGATCATTCATTGGCTTTGCACAGGCGAAAGAACCAATGAAGGTCCTCCTCGATAAAGAAGCTATCTCCAATCTCTTCGGGAGTTCGGCACACTAACCCCACTACCCCGGCAACAAACCGGCCGTGGAGACATCTGTCGCCTCTATCTTCTCATGCACTATGCCGCTATTGGAAAGACCAGGCGACGTCTATCAAGCCATCCAGTCGGACGTCTCAGCTCAGAGGGATGTGTCGCGGGGAAATAACTCCTCGTCATTAAATGGGTTCGCCTAATTGCGAGAGCCGCCCCAGACTCCCCAGGAACCCCAGATAAAGAAGAATTGGGGTCGAACTATGACTGAAAGATTGGAGTCAATGTTTATCACTGGACTTGGCCGTGGAGTTATACTCGTAGCAAGCGATATCGCTTTACCTGCCACGCCTTTCAGGGTTCGTTGCTAGCACTGATCGCCGTTTATAAGCTCCCTTCTCCCCGCTTGCGTGAACAGCGCATTTTGACTATTATTTCCTTCCTGGGAGTTTTCTTATCTTAGGCCTTGAAGATGAGCGAGAAACACGACATCCCCGACAATGCGTCACTGACACCATCACAAGCTGCCGGCAAGTCATTCGCCACCCACGTCCAGCCCAACGAACACCTCGAAAAGAGATACAGTCCCTTATCTGTTCTCGCATTCGCCTTCACCACCACCAACTCATGGATGGCCTTTGCCTCTGGCATCGCAGTGCCCTTGGCCTGCGGCGGAGGACCCTCAATTATATATGGCTTGATCATCGGCGGAATCGTCATGGCTACAATTAATATTGGCTTCGCAGAGCTGGCTTCGGCATTCCCTTCGGCTGGTGGACAGTATCACATCGTCTTCATGGCATTCCCAGCCTCGACGCGTCGTGCTGCTGCTTTTTATACTGGTTGGATTTCCATCATCTATCTCATGGCAGCGACTGCGTCTTGCAATTTCTTCGCTGCGAGTTCAGTGCTTGATCTTGCCCAGCTCTGGAATCCTTCGTACACAATTCAAGCCTGGCATACATACTTGATGCATATTTTACTGTGCATCGTTGCATTCATCGCCACCTCACGTTTCCCCGCTGCCATCGGTCGTTTGACTACCACCATCTTCTGGCTGTCGCTAGTCGGCTTCATTGCCTCAATGGTGACCCTCCTCGCGGTCAGCGATCGTAAGCAATCTGCCGAAACTGTCTTCAAAGAGTACAAGAACGTCAGCGGATGGGGCGATGGCTGGGCCATGGTCATCTCCATCACTTCTTGCTTGTGGGCATATTCTGGAGTGGATGGGCCTACGCATCTGGCTGAAGAGGTCCCAAATCCCAGTAAAAATGTCCCGCGAGCTATCTTTTTGACGATTGGGCTTGGTATCACGACTGTCGTCGCATGGACTATTGCTCTGATGTTCTCTATCAAAGATGTCGATGCGATCATTGAGTCCACCGTGCCTATTCTCGAGGTTTACAACCAGGCTCTGAACAATCGCGTTGCGACCACCATATGGACCGTTTACTACATTATCATGTTCTACGACATTGTCCTGAACCTATTCATCTTCTCTGGGCGAACTATTTGGTCCTTCTCTCGCGACGGTGGCGTCCCTTTCTCCGGATTCTTGTCCCATCTCAAGTGTGCAAGCCCTGTCCGAGCTACCGCTGTGATGCTTGGTCTGCAGGTCATCATTGGCGTTCTATACGTGGCTTCGAGTACAGCCTACAACAGCTTCATCGGTCTCACGCTATTTGCTCTCAACATCACAGTTGCTCTACCTCAAGCAGCTCTGCTCGTCCGCGGTCGCAGCTGTCTTCCTGAACGAGCCTTCTCTTTGGGCAAGGCCGGTTATGCAGTCAACGCTGTCGCTACGCTGTTTGTGGCTTTTTTCTCTGTTAGCTTCTGCTTCCCTTCTTTCATGCCGGTAAGTGCATCGTCCATGAACTATTTGATCGTGGTCATGGCGGTCGGTCTTGTCTTCACGACTGGTCTCTGGTTCGGTGGTTTGCGTAAGACCTTTACAGGGCCACAGATTAATATTGATGCGGAATATTAGTAGGGTGGTATCCAGAATGAATCTTGAAATATAGTGTGGTTATATCGTCAAGTAGTCAGATTTCTCATTTTTTTAAATTTTACACGTTAAAAATTCTTTCCTCGTTATAAGACACAGGCGGCCCCATAGCCTAAAGATGGAAATATCAGTCTGCCACCATCTCGCCGCTATCCAAGGCCAATCATCCTTCCATCATTCCGTACCATTATTCATCATATATCTCACAACCTCATGACGTATTTTCCCTCCAGCTGTCACTTATTAGCTTGCGCAGACTACACGACTGTGGTGAACTTACCTGGCCTTGAGACATTTTCTCCATCAGACTCTCGATATCCTCAAGTTCCGCCCACTTGATCTGGGGGATCACCAATCTCCTCTTTACAAACTGCAAAGCCTCAAGAATATCAGCCCTCGTGCCGACGGATGAGCCTTTAATGGTCCATCCATTATCGATAAACCAAGTCGGGTGGAATGCAATCTTGGCCTCCTCCGGTAGAAGTGATACACTCATAAAAGTGCCAAACGGACCAAGCATGTCGAAAGCCTTCTGATAAGCAGCTGCTGCTGTTGCGGTGACTACAACGGCCTTGGCGCCTTGACCATCCGTCAGAGCCTTGACTTGTTGTCCAGCATCTTCTCTAGATGTGACATCGACATAATGCTCTGCGCCTTGGGACTTGCAATAACTTTCTTTGGAGGCGCCTGCATCCACGGCGATTACTCGGTACCCCATTGCATGAGCGAAAGCGACAGCCAAAGCACCTACACCACCACCGGCGCCCGACACGACGAGCCACTGCCCAGGTGTGATGTTGCAACCTTTGATGGCTTTATAAGCCGTAACTCCTCCGCAAAGGATAGGTGCAATCTCTTCATCTGGGACGTCATGGAAAGTATCCGGTATGCGAGCCAGATATCTCAAAGGCACAAGCGTATACTCGGCAAAAGTACCATCGTAGGCCTTGCCGGAGTGCAAAGCCTCAACGCATCTCGTCTCACCCTCATTGACAAGGTCGACACACATATTGCACGTACCGCAAATATCTCGAGTCCAAGCTACTCCTACACGCTGCCCAATTTGAACAGACGAGTCAAGATTCGCAACGTTGGAGCCAAGCTCTGCGATCCTGCCCACGCCTTCATGGCCGAGGATACTTCCTACGGGACCCATGTGGCCTTGTGCCATGCCCAAGTCCGAGCCACATAAACTGGTGACTGAGAGACGGACGAGAATCTCGTTGGGCCCTGGCACTGGGCGTGAGACATTCTTGATCTCAAAGGTTGGTTTGACAGTCGCCTCCTGGGCGGACTAAAGATGTCAGTATGAGGATTCAAAGGGGGCTTTGGGATACATACCGTCAAAAAGGCGACTCTATGAGTTTCGGATGTCATGTTCGTGGTCTTGATCTAAGCCTTAGAATAAGATTAAATAAGACAGCTAAAATATTTCGTTTCTTATGCTCTCAGTGCGCAATACTTCTTAAGGAAGTGGAAGCAGAATAATCCTGGGCGCTTATATGGGTTAATCTTATTTCCCATCCTTGACCTCAAGCAATTATTATCATCATGTCCGGTCCGGGTCGTCTGAACATTCCCAACACGGCAAAGTGTGCGGAGATGGAGCGGCAGCATATCGTCATGACAGTTGTGGGGTTGCCAGCACTCAATTCCCTGTCAACTGGGTTGTTCCCCGACACTGGCCCCCATTCTACCCCATGCCTTACTACTCTTAGCACATTGGAAGATTGCATCCTCCTTGACGGTTTTGTGTCGACATGTCGGAAGTCGCAAGGAGCATCCACCGAAATGACCGGCATCGGAGCTTAGCACTTCCGATATCTCGACAGCCCGAGAGCCAAGAGAAACGTCATTTTCAGAACTCCATTCGAGTAACAAAACATGGCTTGGAACTCTAATTTCCCAACACAGCCCTAGCTAACGGTTAAGCTTTTACCGCACGTTCAAACGTTACACGTCAAACGCCCAAAGGCGTTTCCGGAAACAGGTTCTCATTCGAAGTGGCTTGACTTTCAACCAGTGACGTCGAGAGCCACAGATTACTGGCTTTTGAAACTCAACTGTCGGATTGGCCGCCAAGGCTCAGCCATGGCGTCTAAGAAACATGAGTGCAGCTCAGCTTGGCTTATTTTCGACTGTGTTTGACTTGTCTAGGCTTACAGTTGAGGCAGTACTACGGCGTTACGATTCCAGTTGTGTGGAGGTGGCTCTTGACTTAGAGACAAACCCAAGGTGTGAACGGCATTTTCCGTCGAGACAATGCAAACAGAAGACTCTATATAATATCCTTTGACATTCCATGTAGATATTGTATCATCAATATAACTCAATTCACTCTCAACAATCACATCGCAACATCATCAACATGGAATCAATGTCTTACTATCTCTACAACCCTTCCAAGCCTTTGGCGGGAGTTTGCGCAGGCCTCTTTGGCCTAAGTTTTCTTGTCACACTCTACCAGATCATCCGAAAGAAAGCCTGGGTGTGGATCTTCATGCTATTGGCTATTGCTAGTATGTTCAATTTTAACCGGTCATCCTGTCTCCATACTTACAAGTACTGCAGTGGAGGTTATTGGCTACGCAGCCAGGATCAAGTCAGCCTCTGAGCCAACCGAGAAGAAGCCATACGTCCTTCAATTCACCCTCATCATCTTGCCTCCAGTCTTGATGGCCGGTGTCATCTACGTCGTCTTCGGAAGAATTGTGTACTGGGTTGTCCCGCCAGAGTCAAGAACTTTGCGATTCCTCTGGGTTCCTCGTGAGTTCATCCTTAGTAACCAGGACCAACCCAATGCTAACCACTCAAAGCTCGCTTCATCACTCTCCTCTTCGTCGGCTTTGATGTAATTTCTCTCATTCTACAACTCGTCGCCGCCATTTTCATTGCCGGCACCGATCCCACAGAGCCCAATGCGAAGCAGAAGCTTGATCTTGGCAAGACTCTCGGTCTCGTTGGTGTTAGCACCCAGATTGCTGGCTTTGGACTCTTCACTGTTTCGGCCATCCGCTTCCAATTCGCCGCCAGAAAGCTCAGTCCCGATTTCGCCAGACAGAACCAGGAACGGTATGGCATCACGAAGAAGTGGCAGACCTTGTTGGCTGTAGTCAACGTTTCATGCCTCCTCATCCTGATCCGTTCCGTCTACCGTGAGATCGATTTTGCCGGTGGTAAAGATGGAAAGACTCATCAAGAGGAGTGGTAGTAAGTTACCCGTTATCAATGTTCATTCTTGCCGCTAACAGAGTGCCTCTAGTCAGTATGTTTTCGATACACTACCAATCTTGATTGTAGTCTTTCTCTACAATGTTTTCTTTCCCTCCAACTACCTTGCACATCTTGGCTTCAAGGTTCCCAAGGAGGATCAAACTACTGGCTTTGATCTCGAAGCGACTCATAAGCAACCTTCAACGACAGAGTCCACATAGAGAAGCCTCGGGGCTTATGGCGGGGATTGGTGTTTGGGCGTGATTAGCAACTCTGATTTAAGTTTGCTTTGTTTCGATATCTGCGCAGCTTATAGAATTTGTTTTTAATCCTGGTAATGTTAGATTTACAGAATGCCTGGCCGTCTGTATCAATCCAATTCTTTCAACTTATTTTTCTTACCACTGATCAAGAGAAACGCCATACCTTGCAGCGATCAATCCTGACTAACAACTTTATCAGCAGACATGGAGACGATTAGAGTTTATAGCCTAAAGCCAGACTCATTTCGCATAAAATGAGCTGAGCATTTGATCCCTCGCAATACTAGCGGCAGGGTTTCTGATAGGCTACAATCTAAGCATCCTGGCCTGAAACCTGTGCCGTGCCCCTGCAGGTAATTAGCTGACATGACCAACACCAATAATAAACTGATCAGATCATCACAGGCAACTTTAAAAACGACCCATCGCCAGTAACGCCTTCCTCGTCTTACGTCATTTCTACCTACACTTGTCCAATATGCCTACTACAAGTATCACGTCGCTTCTTTGGCCCGCGGGGGACAATGTCAGAGTCCAGGGGGAGGTTTTCGAAGCCGAAGCTACTGGGACACGATATATGCTCCGAGGTTGCAAACCCAATGACAACTCTTGCGACCACCACACAGCCTTTGTCGAGTTCGGGCCCTGGGCCAGCAAGACCTTGCCATCAGGTGCTGCCGAGACGGGTGTTTATGACGTCCACGGGACCGTCGACGGTACTATGTACTCCAGTGTCTGTGAGATGAGTCGGTCTGTGATCGAGCAATGCAAAGTCTCGAAGGCATCTGGGTTCGGTTCTTCTACGGAGTACAATATGACCAGGACGAAGGGAGAGACGGGGGCCGACTTCACTCTTTTATACCACGAGGTGACGCTTACCGGCGGCCTGAGCAAGCTTGCTTCTGCGACGGGAGACGCTGCACCTACTGAGACTTCTTCCAATAATGAGGCTTCCTCAACAAACGAGGCTTCTTCGACGACCGATGCTAGCTCTGATGGCGCAACAAGCATATCCACTTCTGCAACCGAGATCGAGGCTTCCAACACTGAGGGTACAGCCGAAACCACACCTGCTGAGACGGTTCCTACCGAGACGACTTCGGCCGGGTCTCCACCCTTGGTTCGCGCGTTTGCTGCTCTGGCTATCGCCGGAATAGCTACTGCGATGGTGATGTGATGTGTGAAGATTCAGGAAGATGGTCAATGAATGCTCTGATTGGCTCTTTGTGACTATTTAATCTGTTTTTGCAATGGGTGGGGGACATTTTCGAATACAGAAGATGGGGAATCTTAATACAATACCTCAATGGTTTTTCCAGTGGTCTTGGAATACGATACGTATAAGACAAGTCAGATCTGCCTCTGATCAGGACGAGCAGAGACTAGCAAACATGTGAGCATAAAGCTTCTAGAACACAAGAATCGGTAAGCCTCGGGTCAAGAGTTCAACTTGCATAGCATGGTCGATCAGATTTCTTAGGATCCTTGGAGACAGTTGGGAGATCATGATGGGGGTTCTACCGCGACTTTAGTCAAGACTGCAAGGTCTGGAAACATTCCAACCACGTTCTCCTGGTCTTCACGGCAGACTTGTGTTAACAAGAAGGTTTAAGGCTGACTTGCATTTCGGAAACCATCGGCTATGCATTGCTTTTGTAACAGGTACATGATACATCTCATCTCGCTATCAATCTGAGAAGTGGGAACCAGAAACAAAGTCGCAAGCTAAAATGGACCGCCTTAAGCCGAAGATGCAATGCGCTAGAACGTCCAAAAGGTTGAAAGCATCAATCGTAATAAACATCATTGAGCCTGATGCATATTCATACGTTGTTTCAAAGACAGAACGAGCGAGATTGGCTGCGGCGTTCCGTGTCTCTTCATACGGTCGCGCACGCCTGAATGTTTGTTGTGGTTGCATTGCAAAAGAGGGCTGAAAGCTGAAGACAGAAGCTCAAGGTCCGTGCTCAGCCCCTGAAGATGAATCCGGGGTTAGCTCTAGCGCGTCAACAATTCCCATCCCATCCCGCCTCATTGCCGTGGGGAAACGCTGAGAGGCTGGGAACATACTCTCCCTAGGAAACAGGGAAAGTCGGTCTAGAAGCTCACTCACCGAACAAGACCTCAACAAATCTTCCGAACATAACCGAAAGGCGTACTCGTAATGGTCACCTAGGTGAGTCAATCCCATCTCTCCTGGTTAACCCGATGCAAGACGGTATCGAGATTAGCGTAGCCGCAGTCTCTACCAACCACACCGACAGACCCACAAGGTGAGCTTACGCAGTTTTCGTGATTGACCTTCAAGGAAAGCCTTTTGTTGAGAATGTACGTGTCGGGCTGAAACTAGACCGGTAGTTGAGAACTTACATGGTCTCTGATAGGCTGGGACTGTATGACTGTTATGCGGCGGTTCGGTATTTCGGCGTCAGATGCCGTGTTATATAAGAGTCATAGCAACAAACTTGTGAATTTCTACACTCCTTCCTCGATCATCTATCTATCAAATTGAGTCTATAGACTCTTACTATCATCAGAATGACGGATGTTATGAGTATTAGGGAGCAGCAGCACTGTACCCTGCAGTACTTTGCTGTTGACCTGGCTGCTGCGGCTTTCGCTTCTGCTTTGGTCACTCCCTGGGTTACAGCCATTGACAAGTAAGTCTCCTCCAATCATATCTCACCATTCATCTTCTCCATTTCCATCTCTAGTAGATCACTAACATGATCCTCCCTAGGCTCGTCTTCAACAAGGCAACCAGCAACACCTCAGTCATGGGCTCCATGCGCAAATGGGCTTCCAAGCCCAAGGCAACCTTTGCTTCGCTCTTCATACCCTTCCTCGTCTACTTCGGAACCTACGCTACTGCCAACATGTTCGACTCCTTTAACGCTGTTCAATACGATCCCGACCCTTCCATCGTCTGCTCGTCTCCCGCCAAATTCGCCGCAACCACGACCGTCAGTTCTGGATTAAGCATATTCAAAGACGCCTACTTTTCTCGGATGGCTTGTGGCGCTGGGACGCCTCTGCTTAGTTATGCCCTATTCACTCTTCGAGATGCAGTGACTATATACGCCTCGTTCAACCTGCCTACTATGATCGCTCCCAAGCTTGCCGAATTCCCTTTCGCGTCTATCACTCCATTTGCCGACATTTTCAAGTCTGATGATTCGAGACTCAAGATGGCTCAGCTGTTTATGCCTGCTGCGTCTCAGGTAGTAAGCACGCCGATTCATCTGCTTGGTCTAGATGTGCATGCTCGACAAGTTCGTATGACTATCCGCGAACGTGTGGGTGTAATCAAGCACTATGCTGGATTTGCTACACCTCTACGTATGATACGTGCTTTGCCTTCTTATGGTATTGGCAGTGTGGCCAATACTGGTTTTAGGCGAAGCATGATGACCCAAGTGGTTTGACATGTCTCGGTGATTTGAGTTGTTGCGGTTTCAACACGAGAACTCCTGACAGCCTCAACGCCTGGAGATGGGTCATATTGCGTGCATTTATATAAAAGTTGGTAAACCTAGATTGTCAAGCTTGAATACTTTAATGTTCACTTCATTTTACAACAACTTCACAATTATCCCGTGCGTGAGACTGGACTTTGGTATGTGGTAAACTTGCAGTAATCTTCATTCCTTACTAGCCGTCCATCATGATTCGCTAAAAATTGTACTCATGTTAAATGTTATGTACATGCCATCCAAATGCTTATAATTTTGCCATTTTTATTCTGTTTTTCTTTTATTCCTTCTCTTTTCTTTTCTATGCTTAGAACTTGTTCTGGTTGGCGTTCTGCATCAGCATAGTGCTATCAGGCTTGTATCGCTTGGACGCAAGGTTGATGTTGTACTCGACATCGAGAACAGCGCCCTTAGGATCATCCTTGGCAGGCTTGAAATCAAGCACCAAGTCGTCCTTGACAGCGCAGGCGGTATCGGTCTCGAGGTAGGGATCGTCGCTAGGGTACAGCTGAGCAGTAACACCAAGGTAGTCATCGTGGGTAACCATGATGTGGATGTGAGCAGGGCGGTAAGGATGACGGCCCATGATGCGGAGAAGCTCGGAAGATGGACCAGATGTGTCGATGGCGTACTCGGTGGGTTTAAGGCAGTAGAACCAGAACTTGCCGTCCTGGTCGGTGCGGAACTTGCCGCGGAGGTTGTGGCGCGACTGGTTCTCGGGGTCGTGGGCGTCGTACTTGCCGTTGGTGCTGGCTTGCCACATGTCGAAGACGGCGTTGGGGATACCCTTGCCTGTATCGACGTCGCGGATAACACCGTGGAAGAATGTGAGTTGTCCATCCTTGGGCATATCTTGGACGACGCTGGCGCCGTTGTCGCGGAAGGGGGTTTCGGGAGACCAGAAGGGTCCGAGGATGCTGGAGGATGTGGGAGCCTTTCCTCCGTCGGTAACGACCTTGTGGTTGATCTCGTCGACGAGCCTTGAAAGGTCAGTGGATGTTATTCTTATTGCGCAATTGGATTGACTTACGACTCAATACCGAGAATGTCGCAAACACGCCATGTCTCGTTGCGGTTCTTCTGGTAGGCCTGGCCAAGAGAGTTGATGTAGTTGACACCAATGATCCACTCCTCCTGCTTGAGCTCGACCTCTCTGCAGAAGTCGTGCATGTGGCGGATGAGGGAAGTGAGAATCTCGCGCTGTCGAGGCTCGGTCTCGGGGCTCATGAGGCCAATGACATGGTCGGTAAAGTTGGGGTCGAACTTTGATTGCGCCGAGGCGCCGTTGGTGCCGTTTGTACCGTTGGACATTGTGAAGTGTGTGTTGAGGATAGAGAGGGAAAGACGTTGGAGTCTAGGGTATCTTGAGAGAGTGATAGATAAGGAAGAAACGAAATGTCCCAACAGAGAGTGCAGGTCGCGAGATTAAGTATGACAGCTGCTAGGCTGAAGATGAGCGTTTCTTTGCCGTTATTCTAGCCGGGAATGTTGGAGGGGGCGGGGCCGTGGATCATGGGCGCAAACGGTAGCGGCAATTCGACACGGCTCTCCACGTCAGAATGACCATTGCAAATCCTTTATCGTGATTGGTCCTTGTCAATCTTGGGGTAAAGACATTCCGAACCGGGGGGAAATATTCTTACCCGAACCTGCCGTACCAAGATGCCGATTCCTCACTTGCGGATCTTTATTTCTCCAACGCTTGGTACTGTCTGGATGAATGGATTGCCGATTTTTGCTACCGGAAATGGTCGTCGTACGATTTGCGACTGTTTGCTGACTGTTCTATTGAGCACTTTAGACTGTGCACTCAAGCATCGCATAGCCGACCGCCGAAGTTTGGGGTTGACCAAATAAATCATCCCGCCCTCTGCCAAGTAATTACAATTACTGTAAACTGTCAAAGAAAATCTCGACTGACAAATAGCCCCTCAATCTCAGGATCAAGTGAACCCGCTTCAATTATCTGCATGCAGGTCTGTAGAGGCATCATTTAGTGGTTAGTGTAGGGTATTCTCGGTTCCCAATCTGGGGTAGTGACAGCAAACCCGGGAATTCGGAGACATGCGAAAGCATGAGCCTCACCGTACCTCAATTGGGATAGTACAGTACATATCGCCAGATCTATTTAGCGAAGCCTGTCCCCAGATGCCATTTTGGCATTTCCGTAACATGGACAAGGGACCTCTTGAAAGTATGGATGCATCCGAAAGCGGCTGGTGCGGGGTTGGAAACTGCCCCACCAACCGACCCCCCCATATTTAGCAAAGGACTCCATCGCTAAGAGCATAACAGACGAAATAGTTTAGTCATTTTATGCAGGGTTAGGCAGACACTGAGGCGACTTTATTTTGGCTACTTAGGTAACTTTTTCAACATCCTCACAAATCTTTCCATATCCTCCAAACACTTACAACCATCGTGGTGTTGATTTGAACTGTACGACTTGAACACTAACATTTGAAAAACCCAAGCTACCACCATGAGATCTATCAACGATCTATAGCCAACTTTCAGCCCTTAGGCAACACCTTCCTTTCTCTTCCTTCCATCATCCTCCTCACCACTACCACCGATGAGTACCCTCAATAATAGCGCCAGGCCCATCCAACCATACTTCCAATCCCGTGATTATTCATGCGTATTGGGTAACCCTGAGAGCGATGAGGACGATTGTCCTGTCCATGTCGAGTCAAGACGTAGTCGCTGATGTATCGTCATTTCGAGGCTCCTCTTGATCGGTAGTTGGCTGAGGTTTCTTGCCACGGCGTTTGTTCTTCTTCTTCTTCTTCTTCTTCTTCTTTCCTCGAGAGGGTGCTAGAACTGTTGCTCCATGTCCAAGAGTATTCAAAACAGTCTAAAACTATTAGCTAGTGTCTTCAGAAATGAAAATGATAAGTAAATACTAACTCCAAGAGTTTCAACACTCATTGCGGGACGAATAACAGCGTCAGAGAGCATGTCTATAAAACGTATTAGCTTGTGTAATAGATAATGAGGTATTCTCAGAACTGCTTACTCGTGGCTGGGTTCTTTGAGCAGTGCTCAGGTAGATGGATTCCCTATTTGTGACAGTGAGGACATTTATGTCTGGCTGCAGGTTTCTTTTCCGGGGGTGCCTCATCTTCTCCAGAGTTGATCACCTCTTGAGCTTTGCGTGGTGGACGCGCTTGAACAGGGGGTGCCTCATCTCTTGGGTGATCCCCTGTCTTCTCGGGAATCATTCAGGTCTGAGGCCGTACGTTTCGATGGGCGCGTATCAATAAGATCGAAAGTGACGGGAAGTCCGTGTTCATTATTCCCACTCATCATGTGAAGAACCTCGGGATTGGTAAAGGCAGGTTGCGGGTGTGAGGTAATGCCTCGGGTCGGGTTTGGCAGGCGCTCCACTGGCAGGGTGTCAGTGGAATCATTCGTCGAGAGCATATCTTAGGAGACGAAATTTTGATTACTTTATGCAATCTTAGACTAGCCCTTAGGTTATTTTATTTCTGTTACCCTAAGCCTTTAGAAGCACCCCTTTTTTTACTCTACGCCACAAGAAGAATTGCGTTGCACATTTACAAGTCCACTGCATAAGTGGCCGAAGCTGGCCATCAGATGATACTGGTGACAAGGCTTGAACTCACTGAATCAACAAACAACCTGCAATAACTGAAAGTAGAACGAATAGATGTGTCCGTCCAGACGGAAACGTGTTGTCTTATATTATGGCTCATACATGGCAAATGATAATGTGCATAGCAAGCTCAAAAAACAATAGCTCCTTTCCCTGGCTGCCCCTTCTACTCAGTAAGCGACCTGGCTGGTTCTCAAAGCACGCCTAGGCTCAAGCGGAACGCGACACAGCTCACTGGCTGAGATGTTGTGAAGAACGCGGGGTACCTCCCTGAAGGCACGCATGAATGTACCACTTTCTTGTACTCCAGCCGCATCTGTTGAGCCCAAACTAAGCAGCCCCTTTGCCCTCCTATCTTCGTTTGATAAGAGCTTGCCACTTGTCGCAAAGGGGAATGTGCGGAATTCTTCTTGACAGTTAGTATCTAAACCCTTGCTTGCCTCTGTTGTGAATTTGCTTACCGTCAATCTTTGTCACTAGCTGGATTATACAGTCTGACTTTATTCTCAATGCCTTGCCATTCTCATTGAGAATGTGGGGGATTCCTGCCTGTTTTTCGCTCTGTTAGTTTCATCAAGTTGCATTGGGTATATTAAACGCACCTGACCAGCATCGTCGGCAGTATCCCTGTAGAACTCGATAGATCCACCGAACAAGTAGTTCTCAAGCCATCGTCCTGATTCTCCGGATACAGGGTGCCCGCGTCGTCGCAATCCAACGTAGTTCAGGTGTGTGGTTTGAAGTGGCGTATATGATTCAAAGCCTTGCTGCCCTTGGGCAAGATAACCAACAAAGCAGTGAGTCAGCTCGTGAGTGGTGGCCACCGCTAGCATGAATAAGAATGACTTATATCTCGCGGCCATTTTCTTCCCATTGCTGCTGCTGTTGTTGGCCTGGGCAGCTGCGGTTGCCATTTGAGTAACACGCTAACAGTGAGATCAGTCTTGATAACTACCTAAGGTTTGTTATAAACCATTTTGGGACTTACAGTTTTGTTAAAGAATATTCCAGTGGCCATCTTTGGAACATAATGAAACAGATTCCCATCCCAGCCAGGAATGCGTCTCGTTTCGGCGATAACATCGAGGCCGCCGACATCAGCAATGAGAACATTGGGGAAGTCACTTCGAATGGCGCGAAGGAACTCGTCCACGTATCTTGGCATTTGATTTGGGTCCCCCCCAAACACCATGCGGTCTTCTTTCGCCCATCCTTCGATGACACTCTGTCCAACCTTCTGCAAGGCTTGGCGCCCCTGGGCCTTTTCCAGAATAGATAGGCCTGCGTGTATAGCAAACGCCAACTGAAAGTTCAGTCAGTTAGTGAATAAAATTCTAAATTCGAACCGGAACAGGGAAGACTCACACCAGTGAACTCTAAGCTGTTCTCCTGCACAGGCACAGCAGGCACAGGGCCCCTTGGATTCTCCATACTAATGCCCAAACGGCCGATTCCGTTGACTGTGAAGCCTCGTGGCATGCTCATGTTGAAAGATAAAGGCAGTAAGACTTGTGAGATAGTAAAGGGTGGCAAGATGGAGTGGAAGATGTTTGATATGAATGCCAATTTTGAATTAATGGTTTTCCATGCCTTCCTTATATAATTCTCTATCATAAACACTGAGCCAACATCGTTCAAGGGCATGAAACAAGTCGATTACAGTTGTCAAATGAACATCGCTCGGCTCTTCCAGGCTCCTCTCTTCCGGTAGCATTCAGGATTTCGAGCGATACGCCAACCATGCCCGCTTGACCAGGCCAACAGCTCTGTGCTGAGCGTCTACCACAAAGTAACTACATGCGGCAATGATAATCATTTTTATCGTATGTCTTGATGTCGCAACGCCCGGTCTGATGTTCTTCAGTGTTGGTTCCAACGATGTAAATTTGCATTGATCCTTTTTTTAGACGCCCAACTGAGTGAAATTGCGGGCGGTTATCTACTCTGATACCGTACAAGGCTGTGCAAGATTGGGCGCAAAATGCGCTTAGATGATTGGCTGCGTCGTCTTTTAATAGGTACGGGCCCCACTGTCAGGTCAGGGTGTTAGCAGAATTAGCCGACGAAATCAGAAGAGACGAAATAACGCATTCACCCTGAGCAGGCCTAGACAGGCACTTTATTTTGGAAGGCCACATCTTAGAGGACATTTCTTCTGTTACCCACCTGCCCACGTGATTCAATCTGTCTTTGGCTGCGACTTGTCTTGACATTTTCTATCTTTTGTTCGAATCTAGGCCGTTTCACCCTCTTGGATTCGTACTTTTTAAACCTCGAGAAGCTCTCTTCTACAATGTATTCGGACGGCTCACCCGATACAAGCAACGTTGAGGTTCTGGGCACACAGCACCGACAGGCATTCGAGCGTGCTTTAGCGCGCGTTTTGGAAACTGAAGTGGCAGAACAGACATTTGCTCAGATCATCGATGGGTTACCAACGCGCCGGTCATTCTCTGAGTTCAACCCGCTCCCGGATGCTCATCCTACAAGAGCCCATACGGAACTCTGCCCAGGTATGGTTGAGCGGGCTCGTGCATTCCGCTCAGAATTCAAAGTCACCATGCTAGACTTTCAACTTCCGGCATGTCGGAGTCATCTCTCGCTTTATCTCATTTTCTGACCTTTTTCAAAGTTACTTGATGCTTTTTCCTTGGCCACTTTCGGCTCAAAGACGTTCCATTTACGACTTCTCGAATTGTTAGCAGTATCGTGCCACCAGATTGCGGTGTATTTATATAGCCTGGATGGCGTGAACCACACACATGAAGAATACCAGAGATGGGCAAATGAGCCTCGAGACATGAATAGATTGGACTCTCATCGAGATCCTACGCCTTTCTGCCATGGATCGTATATTGATATCGACCGGTATCCTAACGGAGCTGCTGACGCTGCTGGGTACTGGGCTGAAGCAAAAATATTTGGTGGAGTCCTCGTGTTTGATAGAGGGGAATCTGAAGTAGAGGTAAGTCGCATCAATTCATCTAGCAAGAGGCAACCTAACTGTCTAACAGTGCAAAGAACTCTACCTCCACGCAGGCCTTCTTTCCGGTCCATATACCCTCTTTCCTCTCACGACGGAGCAGTTCCAGTCGTTACTCGACTTCTTACTGCGTGACGATTTCGGAACGGAGAAACCGAAAAACCCAATGCCCTTACGAGCAACCTCGAGAAACAAATGGCGATGGAGTGAGTGGGATGCCATCGCACAGCACCACATCTTTCGCGACAAGTACGAGCGGAGTTTCTCGCCAAACAGACCGAGACCAGATTATCGGTCGTCAATGGACTGGCCCGAAATAGCTGATGACCTTTACCTTATAAACGAGATGCATAATCATCGGAATGGGGAACCTATAGACAAGGAGAGGATTCGTACAGCTCTGGAGAACTTGAAGCAGATTACGCCATCCTCTCCTTGCTGGCCGGATGGGCCATTGAAACATGCATGGACTAATGTTCTATTTGAAGAAACTACGAACGGGTCTGATCACACAACTGACCAAGCCTGAACGGCTCAGATATGTTTACTAGTTGTACCTATATACCATTTAACTCCATCCCCACTGATGGGCTCTATTCGTAAATGTAACAGAACGGCGAGCCGTCAAGAGTGTCAAGCGCATCCTCAATCGTGATGGGATTAGCATTGACACCAACATCAAGGATATCAGACTTAAGAGCATCTCTGCTAGGGGGCCTGTTCTCCATAGTGATAGTACCAGCAATATCCCGCGCCTGCTTGGGGTGCAGAGCTTGCCATATCCAGTAGATACGGTCGACCATGGCGTGGTGCAGGAAAAAGATGGGCTCGTTCGGCGAAGAGTAAAAGTCGGAGGAGTCACCGCCCATGACGAAGTGACCAGCAGCATGAATACCTAGGAACTTATCGGCAAATCGTCCCTGGAACTCAACCTGCATGAGCTCGAGGCTTTGCGAGGCCTCGCCAACAGTGACGTTGTACAGGTTGGGAAGGGTCATCCATTGGTCGATGGGGTATTGGCTGATATCGCGACGGAGGCAGCGAGGGTTGTATCCGAGAGGCTCCTTGAACGAGGGCATACCGTCCATACCAGGGCTGGGCGGGCCGAGATTGGCGGTAGCATTAGCAAAGGGACCGGACTTGATACAGCCACCACCCTTGCCGCTGGGCATAATGATCTTTCCAGCAGGGTTGCCAGAAACAGATCCGTTGTGCTTCACGTACTCGCCATCACCACCCATGCTAGTCTCGGAGCCGTCGAAGAGGGGATTCTTGTAAATATCGCCCGTCTCGAACCAGTTCCAGTACTGTAATACTTGTGAGTTCACTGTACTGATTGTTTACGCCAGGGGTCATATGCTTACCGGCTGTGTGCCATTGTATTCACACTCGTCTTGGAGAGCCTTCTCGTAGGCCCCGACGAAGTGACGATGCCAGGTGAAGAAGTTACCCTGAGATGCTTGTTAGATGGTTCCAAGACTTTCCAACGAATAACTTACTGTTGCGTGAATGCTCTGAGTCTGGTTGATGTGGACCGCAACAAAATCATCATAGCGGGTGCGGGCGCCAGGAGCGAAAGAGGGATCAGACTTGGAGGGCTTCTCGCGGAGGCAAAGCACAGCGTCGACATAAGCCTTTCTCTCTGTCTTGGAAAGATTCTTCCTGTAGTGATCATCAGCGTCGTGGACTGGTGGAAACAATGCGGTAAGGAAGGCTTACCAGTCGCGGCGCACTACCGAGTTAGCAGTTGTGCACTTCTTAGCAGTGGCTCGCTCAGACAGCTTCGTCTCGGCATTCTTGAGTGCGGACAAGGCCTTAGTGTTGAGTTCCTGGATAAGGCTTTCGGCGGACTTCTCAGCGGGTGCTGCAACAACAACCGAGGCGCCTAGCAAGGCAGCAAGTGTTCCGAAAGAGAGCTTCATCGTATACTGGCTCGTGTGTGTTTCTTGGTCTGGGCAAGCCGTTGTTGATGCGTGAAGATGGAGAGGGATAAGAAACCCACCGAGAAAGAAGGATATCCGCGATATAAAATAGGCCGTCTTAAGAATCTGATAAAACAAGCCCTACCTCCTCCAATCTGGAAAGGTCCGACTACGATCTCCCGCCAAGATGGAGTCTACTCTACTAAGAGGATGAAGGCCCAGTTTTTCACTTACCATCACTGGCAGGCAGTTGGACGCAGGGACAGTTGTCCAGGGTCTTCAAGCACAGTCCACTCAATTCGGCAGAAGGTTGATGGGATAATTATTGCCCGTGCGGATTAATACTAATTTTTCACGGAGGATAGTTCTTGGACCTTACTGAAACAGTCCACAGACCAGATAGAGGCTGAATCTTGTTCACCGCCAAGGACCAGCCGTTGCAAAAGGGAACAAATGAGGCTGCGGTTAGGATTTAAGCTTACGTGTTAGAAATAAACAGCCTAATCTTAGGGCCTGATCTATTGGAAACTTATCAAGCTGTACCATGTCTGACATTGTTAGAGCCCAGTTTTCCTGTATCTGGAGACAGGGTTGTGTGTTTCAGAGGTAGTATTCGATATGGAGGTAGTGGCTGACTTTTCCATGATACTACCGAACAGGATTATGATCGCCATTACAAATACTTTAGTGATAGACTGCCGGAAAATTCGAACATTATGCCTAGACTCTGATGGGATACTGTATAGACTCCGGAGTAAAGTTTCACCTTATCTTTAGGCTAAATTGGCAACATCCTATATTCGCTTATCATTTATGGGAAACAACGCAACACCTGTAGCTCTAGAGGTGAAAGGCTCTAGATTCTCTGCTAGACTAGACTAAGCTTCAGGCCATTCATGTCTTCCGGTCTTAGAAAGGAGATCTCGACCCTTCTTCCTCCCCTCAAGCATACAGATCCTTTTTTGCACTCGAGATGACAAGACTGTACAGGCCAAGCAAACACCCGCTACTTGTCTGCTATCTACCAAGGCTTAAGCAGAAGGGCAGTCGACACGGTACTGGATGTAAGGCCAATCCGGCTTAGGCTTGACCTTGCCCTCAAGAGAAACATCATAAAGCTGGCAGTTGCCACCATCCTTGTATCCAAAGCCCTTGCATCTAGAATCAGACAGGCAAACTCCACGGCACCCTTCATATGTGCCCTTCGTCTTCGTAATATCGGCTCTGTAGTGCTGGGCCACGTTCTCGGGAACAGCGCCACGAATTCCAGCAGGGAGAGGGAAGTAGGTGTAGACGGATTGACGAGGAATGATATGGGAACTGATATCGTAGTCGAAGAGAAGGCATGAGCCACCGCCACTCTGACGAATGCCAAAGGACTTGCACTTGGCATACTCGGCACTGAAGCACTTTGCGCGGCATGCTTCAGGCGTGGAGAACCCGGAAAGGGTTATGAAGGCCGAGGTTCGGATCTGGGTAGGCACGTCGCCCATGGTACCTGTGAGACCACAGACGGTTTGAGGAGGGGATGGTTCGGGGATAGGGTTGGCACAGGCTGCTGCGATAGCAGTTGATGCGAAGAGGGTGAGATCGAAGAGCTTCATTGTAACGAAGGAGAAGTTGATAATGATGCTTGGTGACCAGAGTAAGATGGTTATGGGTGATGAGAGAACACTTATAACCAGGAGATGTTTGGCGTTACTTATAGACTTTGCTTTCAACATGTAATGACATTCCAGCGACCACGTACGAGCTCCAAAATCAATATTGAGCTCGTCGTTTCGCTACGCCAGACATGACTTACAATAGCAAAAACGCCTCAACTGAAACTCACCTACCTGGCTTCTACTGGTCTGGAATTACCAGTCAAAAGGAAACGTGAAGCTGAGTGCAAAATGGCTCTAAGACGCATGGAAGGGTGTGAACCAGTGCCTCGGGATTGCCTGGCGATGTGACGGTGGCGAGTCCGAAGTTGCTGATTGGCCATCAACAAGCAAAGCTGAGAACAAAGAATTCGGTTTTCTTTTTTCAGGTAAGGGGAAAGATAAGCAAGTGCACAGACTGGGGAAGAAGAAAGGAAATAACACAGGCCAAGCAAATAGTTTGACTGCCAAGCAAATGGTCTAACGGCTGGGCGAATGGCGTATGAGGGCAGACATAAGACTGCAAGGGGTCGAAACTCAGTTTCAAGTATCAACCAGGAAATACAACGGCTAAGAGAATGATAGAGGGTCGAATCAGCAAGAGAAAGAGGGTTATCCTTGTTAGTCTATGGGCTAACTTTCAGCTTTCGATTATCGTAGTGACATCGAGACGCGAGTTCCGGGAACTCGGTCTTTGGGTAGCGGTAAGCCCGGTTGCTCAGAATATAACCATCATAGATCTATTGAGTTACTGCATGCCACATTAGGCCAGCTTTGAGGATTATCGAACGTTTAGCTCGTGGAATGCACACCTAAAGCTCTCTGATATACCCTCCAACACAATCCCAGGGCTCAATAGTCGTGTCCAAAGTATTCTTGGCAGCGTCTGGACTCAGGTTAGACAGTCTACTCGCTAGCGTATCAGCATACACCTTAGCCAGTCATTCTTGTTTTCATTCTCAATCGACGGGGAAGAGAACCCGACTGCTTCTTCAGCCGCATCTGGCAGATTGTCTTTTCGTCTCCCATCAGAACTGCATTGGGGAACGGAGGCACGTTCAGAGCCTCCTGGGGGCCAATCGCCCTCGGCGACAACCTGGCATCGTGAGCAAAAAACGATGCAACACCCTGGGAATCTACACTAGATCCTTAGCTCTTTTTACTACCCCAGGTGGGTGTCGGAGAAATTGTCCTCTAAGGCTTAGACTACACAACTAAAGTACCTAGCCTAAGTGCTAACCATAGGTAAGGTAGCATAAGGTGACCAAATTATTTCGTCTCTTATACTCTTGGCAACCCGTTCTTCTGATACCTGACGCTGCCATGTTCCCAGTTCGTTTTTAAGCCTTTAGTTGGCTGGCATGATTTGTTACCACGTAGATCGAGGCATCCCTAATCATACAGAAGCCTGACTGAAGTTAGTCGGTACCCAACACGAGTGCCGTTTCACACAGGGAACAAAGAGTCACATAGATCAAACGATGTCAAGCAAATTATTTCACAACAGTGGGATACGATATATCATTAACATATTTCTTCATTAGCATAAAGAGTCTATCATAAACCTTGAATGCCGCTGCAATACCCCATAATACGCCAGCGACTATGCAACTAAAACTATAATACAGACATGTCCTTCTTCTCTATCACTTAATGCTCATCTTCCTCAGTGTTCTTAATGCCATTGTGGGTAAGAACGGGGGCATCACGATCCAAGTCGTACATCTCATCTTCTTGAGCATCGTAATGGCGGAAGATGGCGTAGAAGATGCAACCAGTGACGGCAGAAGCAATACCGACACCGACGTAGAGCCAGAGGAAATCGGGGTCCTTGGCGCGAGAGACAAGAGCCTCAGCAATGGCGGAACCGAAAGCGTTGGTGAAGAGGTAGATGGACTGGACGAAAGACTTCATGGAAGGAGGAGCCTTGGTGTAGGCGTACTCGAGACCAGTAACGGAGATGAAGATCTCAGAGATACCGATGAAGATGTAGGCAGGGGTCTGGATGGCGATGTGCACGTTGTTGGGGAGCTTCTTGCCGTCCACCATACCAGCAGCGCAGTTCTCGGGGTTCTCGTAACAAGGTCCAGCAGAGTAGATAAGGTGCTGGACAATAGCAGCGTAAGCGAGACACAGAGCGGCGAACCAGAAACCAATGGTGATTCGGGCGATAGGTCGAAGCTCGATTCCGAAACGTCGGAGAATGGGATACAGGACCTTCTCGATGATGGGAGTGAAAACCAAAATGGAGATAGGATCGAAGTTCTGCATAAGATCGTTGGGAACGCCGTGGCCGTTCATCTGACCAGCCTGGGTGACGAAATTGGTGGAGAACTGTCCGTAGCAAACCCAGAAGATGGGGTAGAAGACGAAGACCTTGCAAGCACGGAGAGCACGCTTCAGCTCATCGACGAAGTGGTCGTTCCAGGGGACGGTCTTGGTCTTGCCGTTGGCCTCGCGCCATGAAGGCTTGGCAGCATCGGTGTTGCGGGCAGCAATCATCATACCAAGAGCCTTGAAAGCGTCGGTGATGACGGATCCTTGAGGAGGTCGGTTGACAAAGGTCTTGCGACGGAGAATCAGAGTGACGATACCGACGTTAAACATGCAGAAACACATGAGGTAGGCGGTCCAGAAACCCTTGTACTTCTCCATGAAGGGAGTGGCAAGCAGAGAAAGGGCACCGACGTTGATGCACCAATAGAAGATCATGTAGATACGCTGGTAGGTGATGGCAGGGTCAATGACGACTCGCTCTCCGGACTTTTCAGTTCGAATAGCCATTCTGCGTCGCTGGTACTGATCGGCAATAAGAGGCGCAATGTTGGACTTGATACCACCAGTTCCCAAACCGATAACGATGATAGCAATGATGTAACCAGGCTTGCTGGCACCAGCAGCCATGGCAACAGGTAGCGAAGTTGTCCAGAGGATGATGAGACCAACCCAGTAGAAACCACAGAATAGTAGAATAGTCTTGTACTTTCCAAGGTACTGATCGGCGATGATGGCACCGAGAATGGGAGTCACGTAGCAGAACCACTGGAAGAACAGGTTCAGACCGGTAGCGGCCTGGTGACCCATACCAAGACCCTTGGGACCATCAGAGCCATCGGTAGAGTTTGAGATGTAGTTCTGGAATAGACCTTGAGCACCGTAGTAGGCGAATCGTTCTGTCAACTCAACAACAGCGATGAGGAAAGCTGAGGCAGGAAGGTTCTCTCCTACACGGCGGAGAGTGGCCCTCTCATGGTTGTTGGGTTCCTCGCCATCAGGAGTGGTGCCGAACTCTGGGTCAGAATGCTTGTCCAGAGATACCTTCTCGTTAATCTCTGAAGGGGCGATGTAACCACCCGAAAGATCAGTCTTCTTGTCAGTGACGGTACGCTCACCAAGCTCTTCGTGGAGCCTTTTGGGAGTTGTTAGCAAGGGTTCCAATTAAGCTTGAAAACAGAGTTTAACATACTCGGCGGCCAAATCCTCGTGGTTCTGAGCCATGGTTGGAGGGGAAGGGTGAATAGAGGAAAAACTTTTCTTCGCTGTCACAGGAACGGATCAGACCACGCCAGGACAGGTTGGAAGAGAAGAGAGGAATGGGAAGAGAGTAACGAGAGGGTAACAAAAATTGTCAGAATCTGGAGACGGTTATAAATGTTCTGTCATGGAAACCCGAGAATGGCCACGAGCTGTCATGGCTTCGGAGAGGCCATGCCCGTTGCTGTAAAACATCCGACGGCAAGAGGAACCTTTGATCGGGAGACTTCCCAAAGAACCATCAGGTCCAACAAACGGCCCGGATAATGAACCCACTGAAAGATGACGCTGTGGCCAATTATAGCGTCTATGCAGCCTTCCAAAATTTCGAGAAGTCTGCAGATGCCGAAGATCCGAGAGTTTCCCTGTCTCGTACGAGCGATGGTGGCACGCCAAGTGGGTAATTTTCCGTCCGACGCACCCCACAGTTTCGCCTAACAAATGGGGCTCTGATAGGTCTTGATAGTGGCGGACAGTGGAGTTGGCCGGTAAGGAATGTCCATTGTAAGCAATGAGGTGACTTTCTCTGACATTCTGACTCTTTTTTACTATTAATCGCGACTTCGCTCTCCGGAGACGGCGAACCCGCCCCGGATGACTCTTGTATCTTTTCGACATCGGAACGGGACTCAACATGGGTAACATATCCATCATGTTATGCTTATCGCCCTGATCAAGATCATGTAATCTGTGTGTTACCCAATTCATGAATCGGCATATCTTCAATAATCGAGGTTTCGCCTTGCCTTGCTGTCATTTCCGTAGAGATCTGCGTGGTGGCTTGCTTCAGCTTGCATTAGTCTACCCAAATGCAGAAAAGTGCCATTCTTTCCCCCCAAAAGCTGAAGCATCAAAAAGCCCGTTATAGTGCAGGCTGAACCTACGATAAGTGCGACGCGCCTTTTTTTTTTCGTCTCCCTCCCAAGCGCGTGGTAACGTAACAGTCGTCCGCCCTTCCGCCACCCAGTCATCGCGCAGCTTTGCTCACTAATCTCACAAAGACCCTGAACCCACCACGACGAAATTTCTACTACGTAAAAGGCGTAGGCGTCGGCGTCCATGGGGCCCCGTTCACTGGCTATCTCTACCCGCCAGGTACCGTTGATATCTTTACTCAACGGGAAGGTCGCTATTGGGTAATAGCATAAATCCCCCGCAGGTTCTTTTGCAACAAGGTTATCACTCAGACACGAGACGAGGGATGCATCGTCCAAACAGCGACGTGCAAATTGTCATATGACGTATTGTTGTCAAGTAAGAACCCCCTGTAAAAGGAAGCTGGGGCCTGGGGAGGAAGAATAGGGTTATCTCTTCATTTCAGAATGCGGTGGTTATCTGCTAGTCAACTTCTCAATGCGGCATGATATTCATTTTATCTGAGTCAAGCGATTGGGCGGGATTTGGAGGATGCGATTCAAAAGTTCGTTGTTTTGCAACACTGCAGACTTGACATGGTTATGATTCTTATCTCCGGACATCCCCCTGGCCAAGCCGGCAGCAACCGCCCTTTTCCCTTGGCGGAATGTCAGCGCATGTCGCCTGGATTGTCCATTGTTCTTGGCATGGTGATCAATTGACTTGATGATGATGGTTCTTTGCAACGTTTGATGTTGAAGACAGCCTCCTCCGCAAAACAAAATACGCCAGTGGCACGCGATGTCCCCGTCTCCATGTCACCCCGTGTTTCCAACTTTTCCCCATCTCCATCTCCTCACTCCTGTCTCCAGTCCGTTCATCTCCAATCTCCACGCAACCCTCGCAGCTAATGCAAGCTCAACCCTTCCGGGGTAACAATTCACTCACAACAACACGATTATCTCCAATCCTTCCTAGTCAGTTGTTGCACTAGGCCAATCAGCTCCTTGAAGCCGTATTTCCGTTGACGTCGTGGATTCCGGGGCAGAGAGTTCAGCTAGATGGTGGCGGCGAACTAGCAAGGGCCGTTGTCTCCCACTGATGGCTTTCATTGCAAAAGCCTGAACAGGCCTTGAATACCCACAAGCAGGTTTCGTGTTACCGAGGCGCCGAGGTTCAAAAAAGGGACAGTGAGACTTTGGAGCGCGGAAGCTAAAACTTCTAAGATTGACGACAATGCATCGAGGATGTCGTATTCAGGGTAGGTTGTCAGCATGGCAAGATACTCTGCGGTACACGAAATCACCATCAATAATACAATCTACTATCAATTACTACTAGTTAGTTTTTGACTGCTTTGTATTTCGCATTCGCTTTCTTTTCGATTAAGAAATACTGTTCACGGAAGTTTGCGTCAGGCTCGAAGTACGACATCCGCAGGCTCCAACACCCGGGTCATGACGTTACGCCGCATAGCCCAGTGACAAACCGTAGGCTCAAACTTGCACACTACAACGCGTTCTTCAATACGGATAGCAGATAAGAATCAACTACAATTGCCATATGTTACATGAATAAACGAATTACAAATCTTGGCGCTCCTGATTTAGAAGTCAGACGTTGCATCGACTTGTCAGTCATTTGAGGTTGTTAACACAGCCACTTCAGCCAAACGCCATGGCGCGCGCCTGCCACAATCCAGAGCAACCATCAAGCGCGCAATTACTCTCCCACGAACGCGTCTAAACCAACCCGAATACATCCCTCAATATATTCAACGCCCCGAAAAGCTCATTATCGTGATGTCGCCGCGCTACAACCTGCAAATTTACGGGCGCGCCCGCGAAATCTCCGGCGTCCCATAGCTTTCGCACCTTCGCACAAGCCTCGCTCAACGGGACATACCCTTCGTCGTATCCTTCCCCAGACTCAGCCCTAATGGGCGTGGGAATTACTGCCCCCGGGTAGTCGACTAGATTGTACAGCGAGGTGTACGTCCAGTATAAGCCCGTGTCGTGTGCGCACGCGGGACCGACGAACGACGGGCCGATAATGACATCCACATCTTGGGCGGTCCAGCTTTGCGCGAAGGAGAGGCGGAAGTCGTCTCTGGGCTTTTGCTGAAGGGTTATGTCGAGGGCAGTTTGCATACCCAAGAATTCGCCGTCCTGGGTGATCCATTCTGTTAGAGGGTGGAGCGGTTCGCCAGTCGAGACGATGCCATTCTTGGTGAGTTGAGCGCCGTCGGGCCAGTACAATCGTCGGATCTGGTTCCAGGCTTCTTCGGCCCCGAAGACTTTGAAGTCCTTAACTTCAATCAGATGCGCGTACTTGCTATCGGAGAGGATGGCTTTGGCCCAAGAGATAGCTCTCTTGACGGGAGGTTGAGGCTCGATGAAGCCATCGTTGCTGATGATACCCACTTTGAGTCGTCGATTGAATGGTGTGTTCAGACCAGTCCATGGTAGGGGCACGACGTTCGGATCGGAAATGAATGGCTTCGCTGAAAGAATGCATCGCATAAAGAGATCCATGTCTCTCAGCGATCGACACATGGGTCCTGTCGAGAGAGGCACGTTCAACACTGACGGAGGAGGTGCGCCCTTGACGTACCCTCTTGTCGGCAACGTGTTTGACGTTGTCTTGAACCCATAGATGCCACAAAAGGCAGATGGTCCTCGAATGCTGCCCCCGATGTCTGTCCCGACGCCGAGTGGCGAGCCTTTCATGGCAATTAAAGCTGCTTCACCACCCGTCGAACCCCCAGCAGTCAAGTGGATGTTGAAAGGGTTTAAGACTCTTCCCCAATGCGACTCGGTCTCCAGGTGCATGATGGACTGCGGCTGATTGGTCTTGCAGTAGATCACAGCACCTTGACTACGCCAGATAGCCACGACATCAGCGTCTGTATCATCCCATGTGATGCTCGCCAAACAGCCCTGAGAGGAGTATGTCCCAGCGACCTGAATGTGCTCTTTAATGCTGATGGGCAGACCGTGGAGAGGACCGATTGGCTTGTCGTGTTGTTCGAAGTAGGCATCTAGCTTCTCAGCTTGAGCGATTGCCTCGTCCATGAACCATTGTGTCAAACAGCACGTGAGTTGATGGGCAATGATCGCGCGCTTGCAGAACGCTCTCGCGACTGCGACTGAAGTGTATCTGCGGCTTGCGATTGCCTCAACAAGGCCGACGGCATCATGTTCAGTGATCTTCAGCTCTTCCGACGACAAGATACCGCATGTCGCAGGAATGCCTGTGACGTCTTTCGGAGGGTGTCGAATGAGACTGGTTGGGAGGCGAAGGTCTTGAGGAACCTTGGAAGCAAATGCTTCGAGAAGGGCTGCGCGTCGGGTTTCGAAGTCGGGCGTGCCACGTAGGACGGGTGCCATCTGTACAACAGGAAGTCCCGGAAGCACGCTCCCAGCAACAAATTGCCCAGAATCGGCAACCTCGCAACGTTCCACCGTCACATTTGATGATGCTTTGGGTGAAGACTCAGACCCAGGTTGGGCGATCGATGAAGAGGCGAGACTCATGTTCATGGATGTCCGCAAAGGCCAGGATCGAGAACGTCAAGAGGAGAAGACAATGAACAATTGACCACGCAGATTTGTATCATCTGCTAACCTCATATACCTCCTGCCAGTCGCATCAACTTGGCCAAGCCATCACGCTCGAGCCTGGAACTAACACAAGCAATGCTTGATAGCCCGCAAGGTGTCAGAAGAATTGACCGTTGAAAGCATAAGATACGAAATAACTTGGTCATCTTATGCCACCTTAGACTATCATTTAGGCTACTTTATTTCTGTGGCCTAAGTCTTAAAGGACATTTCTTCTGTTACCCACCTAGATAGCCTTCAGCCCACGTAAAAATTAACATTGCCCGAGGAAACGCGTTATCTTCAATCGGTCGCACTCGCAGGCTCGAAGTTGGTGGCGCACGCGCCAAGATCTCAGAGAAGCCCGTGATGCACGTTGTGTGACCAAACTGCAACACCCACGCACTTCCTATCATCAAGAGAAGACCTAAGCGAAGTATTGTTCATCTTCAGCCGCATCAGAATGCCAGGGCTTCATTCTCGAACAGCTTATCGCGGCCAATAGCGCGTTGTCGCGTAACACCTCTAATCCCGAGATGGCTTCTAAGAACAATACTTTGCGGCGTTCCATTGTTCCTCCACTAACGCAAGCCAGGACCATCACCACATGCACAAAATCTCGAGATGGAACAATATGAGGTTTGCGCGCACGGTGTCGTTGATGGATGTCTCGACCGTTGCCACTTTGAACGGTCATGAAGAGATAGACGCGATGCGCGACGTTGGAAGGACATATAAGGCGTTGCGTTGAGCCTTGTGGAACAAAGACGAAGGACTCAAGATACATCAATTGCTTCAACCCTGTTCTCTTCAATCAATTGACTTTGTCAAAATGCCAGAGTCAGACTCCATCCCCGGTACAATCCATCTCGTGGACGTCCAGCGTAATCTGCGCGTTCGTCATGCGGGTGGTGGTGAAGGCGACATCGTCTTAGATCCTGCTCCATCTGACGATCCAAGCGATCCTCTCAATTGGTCTCCTCAGCGCAAGCGCCTGGCTTTGGTCTGCCAGAACTTGTAAGCTCATTCCCTAGACTGGTGAGCTCTGTGATGTTAACTGAGACAGATACACTTGGTTCTCGGGCATGTCTGTTGCGACTGTGTACTCTGTTCTTGTACCGCTTGCGCAACAGTCAAAGGTCTCGATCCCGACTCTCAATGAGGGAACGGGTTACATGTATTTATTCCTGGGCATTGGACTGTTGTTCTGGCAACCGTTTTCGCACCGGTATGGCAAGCGAGTGGTATATCTCATCTCAATTCTTGGGGCACTTGTAAGTTGGGACTCCGAAGCGCAGTGACGAGCAATTGCTGACCATGATCATAGGGTACCAGTGTGTGGAGGTAAACATGTTCAACCGTCGCAATCTGTTCAAGACTGACCGTGTTTCGCAGTGCATATGTGTCGAGCAATGGGGAATGGATCGCCAAGTGCATCATTCAAGGCTTCTTCGTCGCGCCCATCGAAGCTCTGCCTGAGATCTCCGTCACCGATATCGTAAGTCCACGCTGCCCATCAATTGTACGACCCGAACTCATCGTTCTTAAGTACTTCACCCATCAACGCGGTACATACATAGGCATCTACGCCCTCGCTCTCGCAGGAAGCAACTATTTCGCACCCGTCATTAGCGGCTTCATCGCCGAGTATCAAGGTTGGCAATGGGTCTTCTACTGGCCCGCCATCTTCCTCTCTTTCGTCTTCGTCTTCCTGTTCCTCTTTATGGAAGAGACCAACTACATCCGCGCTGCGCCCGACATCAACAGACCCCAGATCGAAACCTCCCGAGCGAGCGATGAGAATACTGGCAAGGCGGGAGAGAAAGAGACGGAAGCTGGGAAGGATGAAGTTAGAGAGGCTGATGAGGCGGTTGGGGAATATGCTAAGCCCAAGACCTTCTTGCAGAAGATGTCCCTCTGGCATCCCTCGCCTGGTCAGAGTATGGCGCGACATGCTGGGCGCTCACTTGAGTTCCTTTCCTGGCCCGTCATCTTCTTCGCTGGCTTCTCATATGGTTCCTACCTCATCTGGTTCAACGTACTCAATGCTACAGCGTCCATCGTTCTGTCTGGTCCGGGATATGGCTTCAAGCCATCAATGGTCGGCTTGAGCTACCTCTCCTGCTGCCTCGGCACCATCGTCGCCTTCGGCGCCGCAGGACGAATGAGCGATTGGCTGACCATTAAACTCGCGCGTCGCAACAATGGTATCATGGAAGCTGAGCATCGTCTGTGGCCACTGGCAATATGCGTCATTGGTGTTCCGGCCTCGTTGATCCTCTGGGGTGTTGGAGCGCAGCATGGTGTGCATTGGTTTGGTCTGATCTTTGCCATGTGCGCTTTGTCGACGACCAGTGTGATGGGCTTGATCATTAGCATCAATTATCTGATTGATAGCTACTATGACTTGAGTGGTGACGGTATCACAACGATCATCCTGGTTCGAAACACGATGTCGTTCGCTATTAGTTATGGGTAAGTTGAGGCTATCGCACAATGGACGCCCGCTAACAAGAAGAACAGTATCACCCCATGGATCACCAACTTGGGATACCAGAACTGCTTCATCTCTGCTGCATTTGTCGCCTTGGCCGCTTGTTCTGCGGTCTTCATCATCATCAAGTATGGCAAAGCACTGCGAGTACGGACTGCGCCCAGATACCACAAGCTAGTCGCAGATGACAAGAGAGTTATGGGCCTGACGTCGTAGTCGAGTCTGCTGTATACCAATTAGGCTGGTAGTGCTGATGACCAGAAGCAGCAGGAACTTGAGGCGACAGACGACCCGAGGCCTTGTCTAACACCGTCCGAAAGGACTAAATTGTTTCGTCTCTTATGTTAACGGGGTCAAGGTTTCTACGAGCACCAGAGAAGCTTTCATGGACCCGAGGGATTGCTTAATTAGGTAGTATAATTAATACTCGTAAATATTATCGTATCATTTCGAGTTCGACATGTCCGCGCCCGATCCCGCTATGCTCCATGTGAATCAATCTCAAGGTTGTCTAGAAAAATGCAGCCGCAGCCAGAATGGCAGCAGCGAGAGCTCCGATGCTCGTTCTGGTCTTGGATCCGACGTTACCAGAATCGCTGGTCTCGCTCGCATTTGCGCCATCAGCTGTAGACGTCCCGGAGCCAGAGCCAGAGCCACTGCCACCCTTCCCACCATTTCCACTACCACCAGAGCCTCCACTACCTCCAGCTCCAGAGCTTGACTTTATTCCGCTATCGGTGCCAGCACGAACGTTACCGACAGTCATGGGCGAAGGCGTATCACCGCACGTCTGCGTTACCTGAACATTCGCAGCGCCGGGATTGTCCGAAGATCGGATCCCGCTGCTCTTGACGTCCTGGAACTTGCCATCGGTGGTATATAGAGGTTCGCTGTAAACGTTTGCGCTGCCCGCTTGAATCTGTAGTGTACAGTCCGTCTTTGTAGCTCGTTTTCGTAGTTTGGCGCTTCCTTCGCCGACGAGGATGGATGCAACTATGTAGATGAGTTCGTCGTCGTCGAAGTCGTCATCATCGGTTTCGACGGGTACGGTAAACGTTGCTTGGCCGTTGGCGGGAGCGCTGAGTTTACTGTGATCGGACAAGTTAGCGGAGGGTATTTAGAAGTAGGATTGGGAAGACATACATGGCGGGCTTGCCGTCGACTTCAATCAATTTTGCGTTGTCGCCGATCGTCGCATTCTTGAGGTCGACTTCGACTACAGCGCCGGTGCTTGTCGGAGCAGAGCTCTCGGTAGCCGTCAGAGTGGCTGTATCCGTTGCATCGTCATCGTCTGTATCGGTCGCAGTAGCTGTAGCTTCGTCGTCGGTCGCACTGGCTTTGAAGGTTGTCAGCATATCCTTTCGCTGCGCTGAGTTGATTCTGCGCCTTACCATCTGATGTGACTGTTCCTACAACTGCAGATGAAGCCTCATCATCGTCATCATCATCGGCCGCTGTAGCTGTTGGTTGTCCCACTTGAGAGGCATCCGCTGTCTCTACCGGCTCGTTCGCCGAAGGTTCTGGGACGGCCGTGGGCGCGGTGTCAGCGTCCGATTGTGGTGTATCGTCATCATCATCGTCGCCGTCGCTTGAAGGATTCGTGGGCTGTTGTACAGGCGCCGAGGGCTCTGCTGCGGGTGACGAAGGTTGGGGTTCAGCGATAGCTGAGGGCTCTGGTTGTTGTTCTGGGTCTGCGACTGTTTGGGCGAGGCCGTTGACAGCCAAAAGGCCAATGAGGACGCTAGGAGCGAAGCGCATATTTGTGGGTGTCGGTGGTTATCAGGCTCTTAATCGATAAGGCACAGCGATAAGGATGCTCAGTTAACAGTGTTGAAGTGGAAAACAGATCTTTACGTAGGAATACCAAAAAAGAAGAATTGAAAGACTAAAATTCGAACTGAAAGATGCTTATTGTTATAGATGTTCAAACATTCAGCTAAGCTCCCTCCCTTCGGCCTCTGACCCTGCAGATGGTGGCTCTGCCAGTCTAGACCCTGTAAGTGCTGGCTACGAGCAGCTAGACCAGCCACTAAAACGCCAGCTTGAAGCACTGGGGCTGTGTTTACCGCTAAAACAGCTGTTGGGTCGACAAAAATAGCGTCCATCAGGTGCTACGTGTCAGCGCCACGATATTATTGGACATGGAACTGTTTTCTATACGAGAATATCGTTGTCAAAGGGCAAGCTCAATTCGCAATGGAAGATCCCTGTAGTTGTAAACACTTGTGTCCTCCAAGCTTGTATTAAGCTTAAACCAGCAGCAGAAACGGAGCGCCTTGGCTGCAGGGTTTAAAATGGTTTCGATAGTTGGCGCCATTGAAGGAGGACGCTGAATACAAGCTGAAATCTTAGTAGAAAACTAATGGCAAATTCCGTCTCCGTCTGACAAAAGGTATGCAGAATTGGCAGTTGACAATTGAGGCTGAGCAGTCATACATGTTTTGGCCTTCAAGCCAGCATTCCCATCTTCAGCTCGTCCCTGGAAGGCTTGCAATTGTGCCTGGCGTGACGCTACAGTTCAAAAGGCGTATTTTATTCTTCTAGCGACTACTCAATCCTCCTTCAGCGATCCACACTGCTACGCATACTGCGATCTACTTTCAGCCCACTTTGGACGAAGGTATTCACTGTCAAACTTGACATCAAAGCTCGAACTATGCGCATAATCAACCTCCCACTCAACTTTAACCTCACCACCTTTAGCGCTCTGACTCCAAACCGTGACAGCGATCGTGTTTTCTCCGCTGTAATTGAGCACGCCGGGAGGAACAGGAAAAGAGACCTGGTTGCCGATGTAAGGATTGAATCGGCCGTATTGGTAGCCGTTGACGAAGAGAAGCACGCGGACGTGGTTGCTGTAGCCCTTCTTGGTGGGCGAGAAGGTCGCGTTGGAGGGAGCGGTGAGCTTGAATGAGATGCCCACGTCGAGACCATCGGGAATGTCGAGATCGACGGTGGTTCTGTAGGCACGGACTCCCGCTGAAGGGTTGACGAGGGTTCCCTGCTTAGAGGAGTAGGACTTCCACTTCTTGTCGGAGAAGCCTGGCAGGTGAGCACCGATACGCTCGGCGTAGAGACCACCTTCGTTGAGAGGACCGCGAACTGGATCGATGACTTCGCCTTCGACGCTTCCGGCATGGCCAGCGATCTTCCACTCGGAGAACTTGTATCCATCCTTGGCAGAGCCGATGAGAGTGGCGTTGGTGATACCTCGAGGGTCAAGAGCGCCATCGCGAAGATCGTGTCCAGAGTTGTCCATCAACACGACTAGGGTGTTCTCTTTCTTGGACAGAGTGGCATTTTTGAAAGAGAACTCTTGTCCAGACTTTCCGACGGTAGCATTGCCAAGGTAAGAGCCGATGTAGTCCGAGTTGAGCCAGACAGAGTAGCCAAAGGCCAGGCCACCTGTGACATTCAGATACACACCAGTGGGAGCCTTGTCAGTCGTGGGGAAACTGGCCCTGTAGATGTGGTTACCGTAGTGGATGTTGTATTCGTCGACATACAAGACGGGGTTCTTCAAGTCGGGAACGAGAACCGCATTGGTAGTATTCTTCTTGTTGGCCACTAAAAAATGTCAGTACTAGGGAATCCCCAGTGAAAATAGATACTTACCAATCCAGCTTGAAGAAGAAGTCTTGTAGTCCGACTTGATCTCAGGCAAGCTGTCCGCGTACTTCCACGACTCAAGCTTGGGAAGCTTGACCTTCGAAGGACCCTTGAGCTTCGCGGTGTACTTGTGGCTCTCCTTCGATGAGATCTTGACCTTCTCGCCGTTCCAGGAGACGGATTTAAGAGACTCGGAAGCAAAGATAGTGATGTCGGTAGACTTGTCGAGATCGCCTTCGATGTTAAGCTGGCCATCCTTGACGGTCGCATGACGGACGAGGTAAGGTCCATGGACAAGAACTACAAATTTTAGTTAGCTATTATCTGACGGATATTCAAGATAAGCACATACCGGTTTTGTTAACAGGTGCAAAAGGATCATTGTCCAGTGTCGGTGCCCAGAACTTGTAAGCGGTCTGGCGATCAGCCAAAATAATGGTCGAGCCGTCCTTCATGTTGAGGGTGAAAAGGCCCTTCTTCTGAGTGTAGTTGACGGTAACACTCTTCTTACCCGCCTTGATCTTAAGACCCTTCAGCGACTTGTCATGCTTGAGCTCAGTATGTCCCTTGAGTACGAACTCTCCGTGCTCACCCTCGGGGAGCCAAAGCACGATGACCTCCTTCTTATCGATGACAGAGTAGGTGAGGACCTCGGCTGTGGTATAGAGAAGGGTCTTCTCACCGAAGTGGAAGTCGGTAGGGATGATCTTGGACTGATGCCCGTTGATGGTAATGTGGTCATTCTGAGGAATGATCATCTCGCCCTCCGTAGTGTTGACGCGGACCTTGAAGATCTCCTTAGTGCCGGATGGCGAGTACTCGTGACGAGCAACGTAGAAAGCTGCACCATTATCCTCGTGTCGAAGCTCAGAGATAAGAATGTCGTCATTGGTAGACAGAGATGTACTGTTCGTGACACGGTTGGTCTTGGTAAGATCATGCGCCACTCGAGTAAACAAAGTCAACGACTTAGTCTCATAGTACTTATCCCAGATTTCTCGGTTCTCAGAGATAGGCGAGGAGTAATCATAGCTAGTAGCAACCACAGGGCAAGCGAACCAGCCCCAGTTGGTACCACCGTACATCATGTAAAGCGAAATAGCCGTGGCTTGCTGAGCAACCAAGTCACGGTAGAAGATGTTTGCAAAATCAGGACCAATGTCGCCTGGGCAGCCGCCCTCCGGACCACCCCATGGGTTGTAAGAACCGCCCTGGAACTCAGGCAGGAAGTGAGGTTGGGCTGGAGACTGTTTGGCGAAGTAGGTGACGTAGTCTTGGATGTTGTAGGGGACGTATTCGCCATTGGTGCCTGTGCATTCGTCGAGGTTGCAGCTCCAGCAGGATGGGTAGCTGTCTACACCAGTCACGTCAACATTGCCAGTTGCATTGGCCTCGAAGTCATTTGACCAAGAAAAGGTGCGCTAGGATGGTCAATATTGATGGATCAAGTAAGATGGCGGGTGGGAAGTCTCACAGTATTAGGAGCGTTGTGGAAGACGGGTACATCGATGCCAGCGTCTCGTGCCGAATCTTGCAGGAGTTGCATATAATTCGCAGTTGGTTCGTTCAAGATGCGCTTGTCATCGTTCTTCCACTGACCACCCAGCTCGTTTTCGATCTAGAGAAGTTGATTAGCCTGAAAGACTCGTCTCATCTCAGAATAAGGAATCTTTACCTGGAACATGGCAACGTTGCCGCCATTGGTGATGAGATGCGGCTCAATGATCTTCGATATCTCAGTCCAGTATTTGGACCAGGCCTTTGTGAATCTAGGATCATCGTTGCGCAGCCTGCCATACTCGCCGGTGGTCACCCACAGGGGGAATCCTCCAGCGTTGGCCTCGGCATTGACATAGGGACCTGGGCGGATCAAGAGATAGAGACCGAGCTCCTTCGCTAATGTCATGATAGACACAAAGTCGTGCGCGCCGTTCTCGAAGTCAAGGGCGCCTGGGGAGGCTTCGTGGTAGCCCCAGCTGTTGTAGATGCTGAAAGCATTGAAACCGGCCGCTTTGATCTTTTCCAGCAAGTCGCGCCAGAGTTCAGGCCTAGCATGAATCGTCAGCAACGTGGACTTGGAGTTGGGAGGTCAGGCGTACACAGGCAAGCGCCAGTAATGGAACTCTCCGGAGAAGACAAAGATTCGTTCACCGTTGATGAGGTAGCTGTGGTCGTCCCTATTAATTGGTTAGTGTAAGGCTCAATCCATATGAATTGCTCCACTCTACCATTGGACAATGTTTGTCAATCCATTGTCTTGGATTGGAACGTTGGCATTCTCTTGCGCAATTGAGAATCCTGTCAAGGCCAGAAGCCCGACGGTAGAGAGTGAAAGCAACTTCATCTCGACGCAATACCTCTGTCAACAAGGCGAAGGCGCAGAAGTTGAAGCCATTTTGGCGGTATTTGTATGAAGCTCGGTGGTTAATAACCCGTACAGCATGCATGACATGACATAAAGTCGCATGCCGAACCTGTCGATCCCAGCCCCGGGAGTTCGGTCTTGCTTGCCCGGTTGGTGAGGGGAAGAATTTGCATCAATAGGAATTTTGCCGTTGTTGCGGTATTAGCCGTTGGTAGTTGTTGGACAAGACTTTATTATGCCTGATGACACCTTTACCCCACATTCCTCCGCATTTCTATTGACGCGGCTCTGGACGATGAAGATGTCATTTCATATGCATCGGTCGTCTTTACCCTTTCAGGTCAGCTTTTTACCTGACTATAGTGGACAATTTCTATCATGCTGGCAAAATTGATTGAAACCGCGTATAAATCGGCATCGGCCGAGTTCCGTCGTATTATGTTTTGCCCACATGTGGTCCATACCTTGAGTAGATCGCGCTGATCTACAGGCAAGCAGGTGGGTGTCAGATTTACGAAGCCAAATAAAAGTATAAGTATAGGTAGCCTAAAAGCTACTCTAAGCTAGCATAAGATAATCAAAATATCTTATCTCTTATGCTTTTGGGGACTAATTCTTCTGGTAGTTTGAGGGAAAGTCATAGTAGAAGAGCGAATGAAAACAGATGATCTATTTACAACTTTAAAGACCTATGTATCCAATGTCTACCCCTACAATATGTGTCTGATTCCAATTGGGTACAAAGTGCATCACATTCTCTTCAAAGCACTTACTCGACTCTCAGTAGCTCTCTTGAACCAACTGAGCTCTCTCATTCCATCAAACCCATGAGGCAGTCCAGGCCAAAGATGCAGCTCCACCTCAACATGCTCATCAGCCAATCTATTAGCATATCTCAAGCTCTCATCTCGGAAAAGGTCTAGAGATCCGATATCGATGTATGTGGCCGGAAGACCTTTCAAGCTGGCAGCTCTCGCAGGAATAGCGTAGGAGAGCGCTAGTTCATCCTCACCCTCTCGAAGTTTCGAAAGATAAGCGTCCCATGCGACTTTTGCACCAGCCGGTCTCATTACTAGGACGTCTAGATAAGGGTCGCCTTCCTTGAGGTTGTATTGATCGTCCAGCATGGGATAGACCAGAATCTGTTTCGCGATTGGAGGATTGAGTTGACGGTCCCTGGCCATCAAAGCAGCGCCTGCGGCAAGACCACCACCAGCACTATCACCATACAAGGCGATTCTAGTAGGGTCGATATTGAGTTCTGCGGCAGAGCTTGATACAAATTGTATAGCTGCCCACGCATCCTCAAGTGCCGCTGGAGCAGGATACTCCGGGGCCAACCTGTAGTCGACAGCAAAGTATGGCAACTTCGAATCATTCGCAAAACGCGCAATCTGCGGTGCGAATGGCGGTACCGTGCAGGCTACGAAGCCTCCTCCATGGAAATAAATAACTGCGGGCGTGGGCTCCTTCGAGGCTAGTGTCTCGTCGCATGCGAAGCGGGTGACTTCGATCTCGGTCCCATTAGAACTCTTGACTCTGTATACAGTTTCTTTCACTCCAGGTGGGTATGGCGAGTTGGTGACAAAGTTTCGAATGGTGTTTTCAATACCGGATCTGAGTTGGTGTACTGTCTGAGGTGGATCGGATCTGGGACCTATGGGGGGTGATCCGATTGCTTTGTAGTATTCTGGGTCGTATCTGAGGCCAGCCATGATGATATCAAGGTTGGGATGATATGGGTTCGAGAGATGATGCCTAGATGTGAGGGCTTTTTAAGAAGGAGTTGCTGACTTTTATATAGGCTAATTTGTAAAACCCCGCAGAGTGAGATTCCGGCTGTTGGTGGTGTTTTCTATCGTTTTCAAAAACGCTTGCGAGCTGTAGAAACAGTTTCAATACGAGGCTTGAAGCGATTTGGATTTCACAGTTTATGCCGACAATGTCCAACTCATCCCCAAGTTAAGGAGGACTTCACTCTTATATGTTCATGCCGTCGGGGATGATTGTCTGAGCTTACGTGATGTTGCCTGGAACTTGTTCCTGGTTATAGTAAAGCGTCGCAGATGCAGTGTAGTATAGCTCTTGGCTTGCTTATTATGCGATTTCAAGTCTCACTATGAGATGGGTAGCAAGAAAATGTCTGAGACTTGGGGTGTCAGAATAAAGTGGCCTAGATGCTGGTCTAGGTCCGCACAAAGTGACCACATCATTTCGTCTCCTGTGCTTACAAGGATCAATTCTTTTTATACGCGTATAACAACTAAAAGCGAAATTGTTTGCACAATTGTCCATTCTGAATGATGACATCAGTGGATAGGCCATGCGTTGCCTCGTTGAGCTACTTCGATGTAGGGTAACCGACATACATAGATATTCGTAGCCAAGGCAGAAAACAGTGTAGTGGTTCGAAACATAGATATGTTAGGGTATTCCTTGAAATCTGTCTTGCAGTATTTGACACTGTCTATCGTAAACACATTCCAGTCTATGACCAACTCGAAAGAGTGGCGGAAGAACTGCCTTCCGAAAACACAACAGACAAAGCAATTTAGTTACTTTATGCCAGGTTAGGCTAGCCTGGACCAGACTACTTTATCATGATGCCCAAGCCTTGGGGGCCATCCCTTCTGTCAACCACTTGCAACCTGCAACTTTCCTTATTACTCGAGATGTTGCAGAAGAATGATGGAAAGGGTTGCCGCTTTAATAATATCCATCATGAACGGGTAAACCGGGCCTCAGTTGAAGTGCCGAGGAACCCTTGCTCAATGATGGATCCAAAACAAGGACCCCCACCACACATTGACACTACAGGGGAGGGGAGGGGAGGGAGACTGTCGGAACGAGAGAATGCCATGCACCAACAATGACAATGCCTTGTTTGTCTTTGAATGTGATGGGATTTTCAGGTCAGATCAATCTTATTGATACGCTATCACACGGGGTTATCTATAACAAAACGAGCCGTGTTATGTCCTATGTCTGTGTCCTCAGGGATTTGACCACTGAACAGTGGTGGACTTTATGTGACAGGTTCGCTTAAGACGCTAGACACTCCACTGAGGTTACAAAGCTGAAAAAATAAAACAATATTAAACTCTAAACGACGCCTTAATCTATTTCAAGTAGGGACGCGCTGGCAGTTCACACCAAAGTGCTAACCCGACAGGGCTAGATAGTGGGATGATCACTGAGAGAACGAGACATCAACAAGGATAAGTTCAATGCCCAACTGGTCAAGGGAGACGAGCAAAAAATAGAAGAGAGGGTTGATGCGCCCAAATTCAGAAATTTCATCCATTAGAACCGACTGACCCTATTTGGGCTTGTTTAGACAGTCGACGTCAAGTGATAACTGTCAACTGCACAGCACAGCACTGTCACGCTGCACACCACACAGCATAACAATTCCTGCAGGATTCGGTAGTAAAAGCTTGGCCTCTTCTTTTCATCTTTCTTTACCGACAATCAATTTATCCATTTGCCACCTCCCCCAAAAAGACAAGCACCAAGCCCATCGATCAAACTAAAAAAGGAGGAGAGAGTGAAAGAAAACGTTTTTTTTTTGGCGTCGGATCGGCCCGCATTCCTCCTGTCAAATTTACTCGGTCGAGTCGACTTACGAATACAGCAACAAATGGCAGACACAGCAGACAATGGACGCGACTCGAGCTCCATGAGAAGCGCCGGAGCCGGATCCACTGGAGCGACAAGGCCTGCGACACTCACCGCCTCGTCCTCGTCCAACATTTCCAATTACGCCTCTAGCGTCTCCAGCGACAACCAGAGCTTGAACCAGAGCCACAATAACCTTTCAGGGAGTACAGGCGCCCCTGGAACGCCGGTTAGCCGACGCTCAGGCGGGTGGGATCGGCAAACTCTTTCCCCGGCCGCTGCTGCAAGGGTTCGACTTGATGATGTGAGTATCAACTACATGATATGGTGTGATATTTCCGAAACTGACCATTATGCTAGAATGAAGATCATGCTCCCCACCAATCGAGTAATTTACGACCTAGCAGTGAATTATTGGAAGACTCTTCGGATTCTTCAGACGAATACATATCGACTTACAAGCCATTGAAGACGTAAGAGATTACTACTCCATTCAACATGACTGACTCTATACTAACTTGATCAGTGCATCGCGATCAAAACGTTTCTTTCAGTCTATGGTCAGCAAGTTTACCAAATCCTCAGTTCGTACGTTTCTCGCCCACAAATTCAGCTGTATTCAAATACTGATCACACGCAACACCAGGTTACGGATATCTACAAAACACTCAGCAAGAACAAGATAGAAATGGTAATTACACCTGCCTCAACATAGACTTGCTCCCACTGACATTTCCCAGTCATACAACATACTGTTATCATCAATGTTTTTAAAGGACAACTTTGTTTATCACCTATAACACCAAGACCAAAGCGAGTCCTCGATGTAGGCACAGCAGGTGGAATATGGGCACTTGTAAGTTCACTCCAAAACCAGTACCAATATTGTACCCGTTTCTAACTTTTGTCTAATAGGAATTTGGTAAATCTTCCCTCGAGTCAATGCCTCCAACCTCAAATCTAACAGCCCATAGCCCAAAAACACCCATACTGTTCCGTCCTAGGCGTCGACATTGAACCCATCCACCCACAATATACAAAATCCAACTGCACCTTTAAAACAATGGACATAACCCAAGACTGGGACTTTGAAGGCGGCGGCAACTTTGACTTAATCCACGTTCGACAACTCGGCGATATAAACGACAAAAAGAGGTTAATTCAATCATGTTTCGAACATTTACGGCCCGGAGGTTGGGTTGAATTTACAGAATGGATCGCCATACTAAATTCGCCTGACCACTCACTAAGAGGGACCGCCTTTCGCAGATGGAACGATTTACTAGAAGAAGGTTTACAGAATTTCGGCACTACTGTAAAGTACCCCGAGAAGTTCAAGCCGTTGCTACAAGAGGCCGGGTTTGAGCCTATCATCGAGACGAGAAATGGTGCGCCGACAAACGCGTGCTATCCTGGGAAGAAGTTACAGCGCATAGGCCATCTGATGACGCAAAACTGGCTGCTTATTATCGAGCCGTTGACGATGCCCGTTTTCACACAGGGCTTGGGATGGACTCCAGATCAAGTGAACGCTCTTCTGGCGGAAGTGCGAAGAGAGATTGCGAACACAAAATATCACTCTTTCATGACATTGTGAGTAACAACCATCGGAAATCCAAATAACATTTTGTACTGACTGAAATCTAGAATCACAATATGCGCCCAGAAGCCGTGGGACGGAATACCCCGATCGTCGAGTTCGACCTCGGCAACAGCTTCAGCTTCGGCTTCAAGATCAGAATCTTCTCTTCCCCAGACCAGTAGATCAGGTACTCCACTTCCTTTCTTGGGAGACATTCTTTAAGCACAATTTCACAAAAAGGCATTTTACAAGGTCATCGAAGGGGTCTGGCACTGGATTGGTTGATGATTAGCGGTGTATCGTTCATGATATTCAGCAGATGAAAGAAGCTGTATCGACAATGGAATAGATGAATAAAGCGGCGTTGACATCATTAGAACGTCGATAACCTTGGAGAGCAAACGGCGTATATAATTGAAGTGAAGGAATACCCTAATAATAATTTTGAGATATGGAATGGAGATCCAAAACTGTCGTCTATATCAAGCCCAAAGAGAAACATCCGCGCCCTCACACAATCATTCGAGAAACCCTCGCCGCCAAGTCCTGAATACTATACGGGTTCGTCAAGTCACTGATAGGCAAGTCAATCTGGAAGGCATATCTCGCCCAAGATCTGACCTCAATAGCGATGAGAGAGTCCATACCGTACTGGACCGCGGATCTCGAAGGCTGGATGTCACCAATCTTCATGGACAGCACTTGTGCCAGCTTGGCAACAAGAGCGGTACAAACGGTGGGCTGTAAAGCAGCTTCTCTACCCTCGGACGCATCGCCAAGCCGTCCGAGAGCGCTTCGGAAAGCCTTGACAGCTGTCTGGACTGCACTTTCTCCACTTCCAGCATCCGCATCACTCGCCGCGTTATCAGTAGCTCTAGATCGCAGCATACCAAACTTGGCGTCCTTGGCCCAAGACTGCCATTCAGATGTGGCTTTATCAATCATGCCAAAGCTGAGAACAATCTGGCCTTGGGCGAAGTTATCATAGGCAGAGTCCTTGGGAGCTGTGGGGTTCTCAGGCAGACCGGTGGCAATAGCACCCTCTACCACGCGTAGAACATCTCGTACTGTGATAGGCCTGAGACCACGAGACAGCAAGGAAGCTTGAATCTCGGGACGCTCACTGATGTTTCCAACATCTTCAACAAAGCCGAGATCAACAGACGAAGCTGGAAGACCGAGGCTCTGTCGATAACGAGCAAAGGTGTCGAGGAAGGTGCTGCTCGCCGAATAGTTCGACTGGCCCTCGTTACCTAGAACACCACATCCCGAGCTGAGCATGACGAAGAAATCTAGGTGCTGTCCTTGAAGACAGTTGTGGAGGTTCAGTGCACCGTTGACCTTGGGACCGAAAACCGCATCGAAATCCTTGAGGGTGATGTCCTCAAAGAAGCGATCCTGAGAGATTGTTAGATCAATGAATAGAGAGCCATGTGGCCAAGGACAAGTACTCACGCTAAGTCTCAATGCTGAATGAATGACGCCACCAACTGGTGTATTCGCACTGGCAATAAGTCGTTCCACAGCTGAGTAGTTGCCGACGTCGCAGACCTCAACTCTGGCGTTGCACCCATATGAAGACAGCTGCTGCAAAAGATCGCCAGACTGTGAGGCCTTCGCGACCGAGCTGGTAGCAAGAATGAGGTTTCGAGCACCATAACTGGCCATCCAAACTGCGATTGCACGTCCTAGACCGCCAAGACCACCAGTGATGATGTATGTCTTTCGATGGTCGAAGGGTGATGTCTTGGGTTGTGTCTATACAATGGCGAAGTCAGAATCTGATTTTACGTGAGTGATTGACGGTACATACCTTGACCAATTGCGTATCGCTACTGTCTGCAAGTGATATCACTTGTTTCTTGTGAACATCTGTACATAGAGCTGAGAAAGCGGTTGGAAGAGAATGAAGCCCGGACACCTCGAGTGGCATGTAGGTATCGACCTCCTGCCTCTCAACCATACGCATAATCTGATCCAATAGTCTGTTGCAATCATTTGTCAGTAAAATAAAAAGATAAAATCCGTAATTGGGAATACTTACTCTCCGAGATCATCGCTACTCTCATGATAGGCATCTGAAAGATCGATGGAAGCAAACATGACGTTCTTGTTAGGCCGGAGATTGCTATCATCCCCTTGTGCTTCGCCAGATCCAATCTCGACATAGGTTCCCCGCTTGGCTATCGCGTGCGAAAAGCCTGCATATTGTCCCGATTGAGTGTTCAGAATGAGTCTGTAAGTATGTCCACTCATGGCATGCGCGGCGGTGGAGCGGCCGACGTTTGGTGCAACCGTAAAGATCTTCAATGCACCGACGCCATACTTGGTGAGAAGAGACTTGTCGCTGTCAGTTGTGGTGGCGTGAACATCAAGCTTGAGTGCTTTCGCCATTTTGACTAGAGCGATGCCTTGAGTCGATGTAGCATTGGCGATGAGAATTTTCTGTTCCGTGTTAATGTACTGAAGGTCTAAGTGTGAGCCGGGATTGGCAATACATACCTGGCCTATAGAGACTCTCGCAGGCGTGGTAAGTGCATACAGCGCGGTGACAAAGCTTGTAGGGATCGCAGCCGCATCCTCAAACGAGAGCCAGTCAGGAATCTTGCGACAACAGGTCGAAGGTGCCAGGTACTGCGTCGCGAAGGTTCCTTGTCCAATGACAGCAACGCGGTCTCCAGGGCTGACTGAAGTGACATCAGCAGCACAGCTCCTGACAACACCAGAGCATTCACGACCAAACTCCAACGCTGGAAGAGCTCCTTGGGCAATTCGACCATCCTGTATCGTAGTTAGACATGAATATGATTGTTGGTCGGAAGGAGGAAGTGGTACTTACCCGCTCGTCAAGTCCAATGGCCCTGACGTCAACAAGCACATGCCCATCTGGCAATGTTGAGTACCCATCGTCTTGTGCCATAGTAAGGCTCTCCAAGATTCCTGGCTCCCTCACCACCAAGTGATGCGGGGCCTGCGATACCTCCATGACAGGCACGTTCATCTTTCGGGCGGGACCATAAGCGTCCTCCAGACCCGAGTCCTTGACAAGCCTGCATGTCCACAGCTGGCCGTCCTTCTCAGCCACTTCATAATCCAGCTTAGAAATAGGATCGCCGTGAGAGTAATGGATTCGCTCCAGAACGTGGTAAATGATACCGGGCGTAATATCACCTTCACTGCTCAAGTCCAGAGTATACAGCTCAAGCTGGCTGTTCTCCATCCTGAGTGTTCGTGCGAAACCCGTCACAAGACCTCCTGTCGTGCTTTGCGGGTCGAGATATACCTTGCGGGTGATCCAGATGCACTTGATGGGCTTAGTGAGCCATGACTTCAATGCCTCCAGCTGCTTAGCATCAAGAGAAGCGAGGAAGCTTCCATCAGTCTCGTCAACAAGAATGAGCCATTCGCCCGACCATTCTCGTGAAGTAAGATCCTCGAGCTTGCCTGAAGTGGCTGAAACACCCTTTTTGTCAAGGAACTGTTCGATATGATCTCGAGTTGCCGAGACGCTGTTCACTCCTGCGATATGCACCTTCTGTTCCGAAAGTGGCTCGGGAGGAGTGTAGTCGACGGGCTTCGCTCTCGCAGTCATGACAATAGTGCTTGAGATTTGACCATTGCTGGCTGTCTCACGCTTAGCTTGTATCTCGGAAACGCTGTCGAAGTCCGCAGCAAGCTCTTGTCGCCATTCGTCCATGGAAAGTCCAGGTCCAGAGCGGCCAGGTGATCGGGGGCGCAGCCACCAGCCGGTCAATGGTCCCTATGAGAGAGTTAGTGATGCAAGATTGGCGCGACGGGAGATTAAAAATACCCAAAGGAAGTTTGCTGAAGTGAGATCTGCGTTGTCAATGTATTAGCTACTAGTGGACATTGTATCGGCGAGGGAGTCATTTACCTTCTGATAGTTCGCCAACCAATAGGTATCCGTCGTCACGCAGCAACGAGCGGATGTTTTTCATCGCGAATGGTAGATCAGCAGTAGCATGCAGCACCTAGAAGACACAAGGTAAGTAATTGATAGCACTCAGTGAAGTGAATCGGACACTTACATTGGCTGCGACCACGAGGTCATACTTCTCCGCACCGAAGCCCTGTTCCGAGATATCCTTCTCGATGTCAAGAGTCTTGAAGTCCATTCTATCCCAGACCGCGAACTTCTTCTTAGCCTTTTCGAAGAAACCTGCTGAGATGTCCGTGAAAGTAAACGATTGGTACGCATCTGGCCCTCCCGCCTTGGAGAAACCGTGCAGCAACTCAGTTGTCGCACCACCAGTTCCGCCTCCGATCTCCAAAACCTTCATGTTGGGGTTCTTGTGCGCTAAAAGCTCGGCAACGGAACGGAGCTTCTGGTTCATGCTTGTTGTGAAGATGCTTTCCTCGTAGAACCTGTATAGAAGGTCATTCTCGAGCCAAACGGCCAGCGCCTCGACTTCGCCTTGGAAGATCTTTGCCATGTTGAGGGCCAGCTGAGATACGATGGCAGCATCGACAGTCTCAGAGATTCCCGAGTTAGCGACGACCTTCAAGATGGCTTCTCGAACTGTTGCAAACCCGTTTTGCTTGTGGCGGGCCACTAGTCTGTCCTGATGCAGCTCAGCTTGTTCAAGCATCCAGGTGTGGTACGATTGCAGGTGGGGAGCGAGGTCCTTGCCCTTCTCAACGCCATTCTCAACAATGAGAGGGATGAGCTCCTTGACCAGGTCTTCGAGATTGACAAGCTTCTTTTCTGCGGGAAGACTCTTGATCTGAATGGAACTGGCCAAGTTGTCATTGTTCGAGATGTCGCCGATATCAGGCTTCCAGGTGAGCCTCAGCCACGGAAGAGTGGGCTGGTCCTCACTCGTGGCCCTGTCCATCTGCAGACCCTCGACAACGAAGAAAGGTTTGGACATCGCGTCGTAGCATTGGACGCCTCCCTGGATTCGAGTGAAGCCAACGGGAGATGTGTTGGTGGTACAGCAAGCGATGTCCGTCTTGTCGGCGGGCATGCGAATAGAGATCTTCTCCATGCGCGAAGGCAACAGCAAAGTATCGATCTCCTGGAAGTAGCCCGAGCGGTTCGCCAGGGCTGGCGTTTGGAGAGCCGCATCCATCATGGCTGGGTGCAAAAGATACCGCTGGCCACGAACCGGCGACTGCGTAGTTGAGGTCATGTCGATCTTAGCAGCGCAAGCTGAAAGTCCTGGACGGACTCGGACTTCAGAGAGTAGCTGGAACTTGGGTCCATAGCCATATCCGACTCTCTCCAGAGTCTTGTAGTAGCTCTTCAGCGGTACTTCAAGAGGCATGTGATGCCAGGAGGTTCTGCCCAGAGATGAACCGTTCTCGTTGTCGGCTGGTGATGGTGAGCTTGGGTCACTAATTGTTTCACGGTTCGGTACTTACATTCAAGGACTGCAGCCTTTCCGTGGCAATGACGGATGTCAACATCGCCTCTGAGCGAAGAAATGGTAAAGTCGTACCACGTCTGTTCAGATCGAGCGTTGTCGTTTCTCGGGATCAAGGTGAGAAAGAGATCAATCGGGCTCTCGTCCGGGAGGATGATGGAATTGGAGAACACAAAGTCTTCTAGCTCAAACGAGTAGTTTGACCAGTTGATCTCTTTGCTCTCCTCTTGAACCTGCATCATAGCCTCGACAACCATTGCTATACCGGTAGTGAAAGACAGCGTCACGATGCCGTTGACCTGCGACGTGTTAGTCTGATGTATATGCCCATAGATCGCTCATCACATACCTGATGGTCAACTAGCCAAGGAGCGTCTTCAATCGACACCTTGTTCCTCCACGTGGGTGCCGAAGGATTCGCACCTCGGCAGCGAGTTCCCAGAATCTCGTGTCGCGGGTTCTTTCGGAATCGCCACTCTGAACTGTTTCGCGGCTCAGTCCAGGGTGTAGAAGAGTAATCCCAAGCATAAGCGGGAAGATTGTCCTGGATATGGTTGGGGAGGCGAACAGACTTGCCCTGGAACAGAGGGTTTGACTTGTTCACTTGTTCCAGACTCAATTGCTTTCCATTGAGCACTAAGTCGCCAGCAAGGCTCATAAGCTGCTGGCTTGTGTCTGCATTTCGGAGCATGGTGGAAAAGTAAGGCAATTGAGGCGAGCCAGCGAGAGACTTGACAATCTCAGATGTTGGCCGCGATAGTAGTGAGTGCGGTCCAACCTCAACGCAGGCTCCGAACTTGCGATCAGCTTGAGCCATGGCCAGTGTCACAGCATCAGTGTATAGAACTGGCGAAACGAGGTTGGCTCCCCAGTAGTCAGCACCAACTTCAGTGCCCACCAATTGACGACCGGTAACAGACGAGTACATGGGAACACGTCCTGCCTTCGGGTGAAGGACGTTTCGGAGCTTCTCCATATAATCATCAACCACCGTCTTCATAGAGCGAGTGTGGTATGCGCGAGTAACAGCAACATTCCTCGAGACGATGCCGTGACTGTTCAGCTCGGTGGCGATGTTCTGGATACCTTCAGTAGGGCCTGCGAGGGTCAGGTTCTGAGGTCCGTTGAAACATGCAATCTGCACATCATGGCGCTCCAGAGCATCTTGAAGTTCCTTCGTGTCTGGTGCGCTTCTCACGGCCAGCATGGCACCCGATGGAGCGTTCTCACACGCGATTCCTCGGTAGTAAGCGACCGTGATGGCTTCCTTGGCAGTAAGGGCACCACAAGCGTATGCAGCGGCTGTCTCACCACCTGAGTGACCAACAACACCATCTGGGAGAACGCCCCAGCTGGAGAGCACGTCGGTGAGAGCAATTTGCACCGCCAGAGAAAGAGGATGGGCGAGTGTTGGCGAGTTGATCTCATCTTGTGTAAGCTCACTAGTGAGCTTGTCTGTATAGAAGTTAGTATCCACTGCCTATTATCTTGGAGCTGTCGTTCAACGTACCTGTTAGAGTCCAAGCTGACTTTTCCGAAGAGGAAAGTTCTCGAATGACATCGTCCAAAAGGAACAAGGTGTTGCGCGCGACAGGGAATGCCTCGAGGAGGCGCTTTCCCATCTGCGACCATGTCGCTCCTTGGCCAGTGAATGTGAAGAGAATCTTGGGTTCGCTGCTGCCAGTTGGCGCCTGATTGGACTTGAGCGCATTGCCCTCGAGCTGCTGGATGAGGTCGCCAACAGTCTGCGCAACAGCGAAAGACTTCCATGGCCGAATGTGAATCTGGCTTCGCGCATTCAGTGCCGTGATAAGAGGAGCGGTCAATTCATGGCATTCTTCGTGAGTCTTGAGGAACTCGAGAAGGTTGGCAGTGTTTGTTTCTCGGGAATCACGAGACGCGCCAGATGTAAACACGAGGAATGAAGGGGAGGACTCGCCGGCATGGCCATTAGTACCGTTGGTAACACTGACGTCATGTGTGCCATTCACACCATCGGTATCGTTAACTCCATTGGCGATGCCATTGGTGATCATGGGCGGTTCATAGAATTCAACGACGGCGTGAGCGGTTGATCCTCCGATACCAAGGGAGTTGACACTTGCTCGTCGGATGGATTTGAAAGGCCAAGGTTGCGGTGCCGTAGCGACACGAACTCTCCATCCATCAAAGTCAACTAAGTCATGGTTAGTCATATAAACAGTGCGTTGAGAAACCGGACAAAGCCATACTCTTGGGGTTGGGTGTTTTATAGTTGGTGTTGGGCGGGATTTCTCCCTTCTCCAGTGCCAGCACCACTTTCATCAGACTGCTAAGACCACTCGCCGCTTCCGAGTGTCCCACATTAGGTTTCGTCTGTTCTGATGTTAGTCTTGTGCGCGCAAGTGTCTGAATTGGCGGCATGCGACTTACCGAACCGACCCAAAGAGGATCTTGGGACTTGTGACTCTCACTGAACACTGCTCCCACAGCGCCGAGCTCTATACAATCACCAACAGGCGTTCCGGTACCATGGCACTCAAAGTACCCTGTCTCGCTGAAGCTCTCAATTCCAGCTTGAGCATATGCTTGCAGGATCGTGTCTCTCTGGGCACTGCCAGAAGGCTCAGTGATAGCTGGCGTAGCACCGGAGCTATGTTCGTTAGCATTAGGTCGTCAATGGAAGAAGGAAGGGACATACCTGTTGGAAGAAGTTCCTCGAATGACGGCTCTGATGCTGTCGCCATCTCGGATGGCGTCGCTGAGCCTCTTGATGTACACAGCGTTGGTGCCTTCACCACGGCCATAACCGTTGGCGGCTGCGTCAAATGTCTTACACTGGCCATCTGCAGCGATAGCACCCAGACGCGTGAGAGACAGCGCATAGTCGGGACTCAGGAACAGGTTGGAGGCACCAATTACGGCACCGTCACACTCGCCCGCTTGCAGCGCTTGACAGGCAAGATGCAGGGCGACTAATGAGCCTGAACATGCTGTGTCAATGGTAACGCTGCGTATCCTGTGTCAGCATTTGTGCCAGTCTCAAGCTCAGTGACAACATACCTGGGACCTCCAAGGTCAAGTGCATGACTGATACGGTTGGCAAGCATAGTTCGAGTCGTGCCAATGGCGATAAATGTCGGAAGATACTCCGGATCCTGCATCAACATGTCGTGATAGTCACTCACAAACATGGCGCAGTAACAGCCGATCTTGGACTTGGAGATTGTCTCCATAGAGATATTGGCTGACTCAAGACACTCATAGACAACCTCAAGCAGTTGCTTCTGCTGGGGATCCATGGCTGTTGCCGTGTCTTTGCTTATACCAAAGAACTTGTGGTCAAACTGCTTGATGTCCCCCTTCACGAAGTGAGCACCTCTGAAGGCTTGTTCCCCCTTCTTGTTAGGGTCCATAGACAGGAAGTTCTCAGTGTTGAACCGATCCTTTGGTATAGGCGTGGCCGATGAACGGCCTGCTCGAACATGGTCCCAAAGGTCCAACGGCTTGTCAATGCCACCCGGTAGGCGACATGCCATGCTCACGATGGCAATGGGCTCTCTCCATGGTGGGATTTCAGAAGGCATTGTGTGTATAAATCAGGGTGAACTGATTGTAGAGAGATGTTGAATAATAAGATACAAGAGCCGTGAACTTGGACAAAATTCACATGAGAGAAACGTGGATAATTGTCCGGGCTATTGGAAAGATACAGACACGGACATATATGGATCACATAGCACCACGTCGAGGAAATCGCAAGACATACTGTACCAGAGACATGAACAGTATCAGTAGACAGCAAGCTCATCCCGGTTCCCGGGTTCATTGCCTGCAGCTCCTAGTGTACCCCACCAACTATTCCAAACCAGGTTATCCTTGTGCCAGTCGGCCTCGATTGAGGTCTTGGTTGGGCCATCCTAGCACGAGTGATGATGAATCCGAGTCCACCGCGATGGATGCGCTACGTCTGCCCATCGCCTCAATTCGCCCTGGTAAGACGCCTCGGGTACCGCGGTGTTTGTAATCTGCTATGGATACGCGGGAAGACGGGCTCCCCACTCTGTTTCTGCAACGTTGAAGGAGCCGATCTGTGGATATTGTAGAAGTTACGTGCAGCTCTAGGCTCGGAGGAGGATGCATGTTAAAGAACATGATGTGACACTAAGGCTGTCAGGTGAAGCTTATCATCTTTTAGGTAATCAGTTATATGCCTCAATGGTCGCCACGTTTCCAGCTGTAGCTGCCATTATGTAGAGGATAAAAGCGTGGAGAGTAAGACAGTTCAGCTGCCGAGACGGTGGAGGTTTTTAAAGACATGACCACAGACTTTTCACAAGAGCAAAAAAGAGTTGATAGTCAAACGATGATCTTGTCAATCTGAGGTTTAGCGACGGGTGGAAATAATGTCAACGGACTCAAGCACAGCCGGCGATGGTCCACGGGTGAGGTAAATACTCATCATCGTAAGATCCAACGTAGACCCAGGCTAATGCAAAATTGACTTTCTATTATGGAAATCATTCCTGAAAGAAGTTAGATCCCGCCGAGGAAGCAACCGTTGTGTGTTTCTCGCGTCATTTGCTCGCTTAACAATCGACCTTGCACAGAAAGCCTTCATCTGCCCATGTCGACACACTCAAACCTCGTCAATTCCTCACAACATCATAGCTTAGCAACAATATCTATAACTTCGGCAATTCTATAATAGACGGTGTGCTGTGCCTCTTTCTGCAGAGTCGGCAGGTATATGCAGGTAGGGTTGTAGCCCAAATCCTTGAAGATTGTTATATGCACAGCCTACCAATCATTCAAGAAGGTCCTAGGATAAATTTCGGGTCAGACTGTTGGTTCGAAATCCTCAGCTAACCAACAAGACTCTGCAGGAATGTTCCTTGTAATACAGGGGCTGTCATGTCGCTCTTCATCGTTGTTGGGTTGTATACGACGCTGCGACCCCACCTGTTGGTTCAAACTCCTACAGGGGTTTAGAATTAGGTCCGGTTAAAGCAGCGATTACTTTGGAATGATAGGAATTACGAATTACCATCACTGCCTTGGGTTAGTTCAACGAGCTATTACTCGTAGAACCCGTCTGTACCTCGGCTTATCGAAACGTAGCAGGCGTCTTCCTCCGCGTTATCACACAACCCACTACCATGGGTTTCAGGACGTGCCACTTCTACCGAACCTGGGATGGGCCGTGCCGCTCCTAGTTCTGTTGGTCCTGCTCTGAACGCATGAAACCAATTTTCAAGTCAAAGCGTACATGGATATCATCGTTTCTCGATTTAATATGCTTTTTGCAGGCATGAGCTCTGACCTTTGCGAATTCCCATGACTGCTGATCGCGATTGGGGGTTGGCCTTGATAGATAAAACTTAGAATTCATTGTAAATCCAGGGTGACTTCGTGTACGGCGTCGATTGGACATTGCGTACACTAAGTTTGGGCGCCCGCTGGCATCTTGATAGGCCTATGCTACGTATATGCAATGGCAGTCCTCGCTACCGTCTCAATGGCTCCCCAATCCACTCGGTGGTCATGTGCTCTTTCAAATGCTACCTTATGCTATCAAGGGTTTCTGTCGAGAAGAAGACAAGGTCCTGTACAGTATGCCCTATCACTTGCCGACAAGTACGACCGATAGGGCAGCAAAAGGATTGACCTCTGAAAGCCTAACAAAGACAACATTTTATTCACTTTGTGCTAGTTTACATGAAATATTGAGAGTCTCTCCACATGCAGTTTCTGAATATGTACATGATAGGTATATCTTGCTCTTGCTTGAAACCGAATTTGGTTCAAGTCTTGGATAAAGGTTTCTAGAACGTTTCAATCACTTAATCTGTATACTGTTTTTGAAAGACTTTTATAAAACTATGGAGCCGAAAAGCTACCCCAAGCCACCGTTACCATGAGAACGTGTTCAAAAAACGCAAACAGACAACCCTTTTTGTGGCCTACATATTCATTTTTGCCTAATCCTCGGCGCGTATCTCAACGGTCTGGCACTCCTCTACATAGATGATTAGACATTGTCATGCTTCAAACAGGGTAGACTTACCTTGCTGGTGAGGGGCAACAAGCTTGCCATCGTGAATAGCCATACCCGGAGAGTCTGTAGCAACTGTCAGTAAAATGTTACACGAGTAGTGAAAATGACAACTGACCTCCAAAGGTGATCTCGGGGCCAGTGGCACCGACTCTGACCTCGACAGGCTGTAATTCCTGCGAGGCCTCCTCGTTCTTGCGCCACATGACAGGCTTGGCGAGGTAACTCTTGTTCTCTACGACCCAGCGACCAAGAGTCCACTCGCCACAGACGAGGCGGCCATCCTTGATCTCAAAGACGGCGGGCTCATCACCGGATTGAGCTTGGAACATTTCCTCGTTCTTCTGCTCAGGCTTGGCAATGTGCTTACCGTCAACGGTAATGGTAAAACGGTGGGGAAGGCTAGACATGTTGGAGTATTGGTTGAGATTGGTAAATCTTAGAAAGTTTGGTAAGATGGTAATGTTCAAGTATGTGATAGATATTTTGTTGTGTAAGTTTGAGAAAGGAAGGAAGATTATCGATTCTCGGTGGCCTTTTATACTACTTTCAACTTTGTGATTCACGCGGCTCAAAATCCTAGTCAGACAATCATTTTCTTCAGTGGCACTTGTCATCCGTCAGTGTTCGAAGATGTTCACACAAGATTCTCGAAACGGGTACAGGATAGTGTCACCTTATGGCTTGAAAGGGATGTGATGCAGACTCGGTCAAGATGATTGAAGTAATCGGCCCGAAGTGAAACAGTGAAACTGTACCAATGAATCTGGATATGGTAGCCCATAGTAGTACCGTAGAACCTCTATAAAGTATGTGAAATGGAAGTGTTGGCGCGGCTTGAAAGCCGAGTGTTCTCACCGATATTCTGTCGTCGTGGCGAGATGACGAAGAAGCCTACGTTGCCTAACACAAAGACCAGCGCAGCCTGGAAGAGGTGCCATGGAGAACTTGTGATCAACTTCTTTGTTCCACTAACGCCAAGAACACATGAGCAATCTTAAGGGATAAAGCATAAACTCCGCCAAACCGTTGTCTCAGGTACAAATCCAACAGAACGCCGTCACATACTACCAACGCCAAAGATATACAATCGAAGCTACCAATCAGGAAAGAGTTTCGAAGTGTCCAGAAGATCGATTCCCTCCTCATCATACTCATGCCAATCCCCCCAAAACGCGTGTACATTGTGCTTATTCTTCTCGCCCAACGCTCTGCCCTTCTGGGCGATTAGGTGAACCCTAATTTTGTCAAACCATACTTCAATTTCGCCATTACCACGAAACTTGACCCATCCATGGTTCTCGTCACCTCTGTACTTCCAATTGCTGCCGTATCCCTTTCTGCCTCGCCATCTGAACCATTCCTTTTCTGAGGATACCTCAGTTGGACGCTTCTCGAAGAACATGAGAATCTTGTAGTCGTTGAAGTTGCCCATCTGTAGCTGGCCTCGCATAGTCTCACCATCACCAGGGGACAGTGTGATATGGCACAGAGCGTCGTGTGCACGGTCTGAGTGCCCCTCACAGCAGGGAAAGTCGGTCTCGATTGCATACTTTCCTTTGAGGTTCCTAAGAGGCTTTGGGGGAGGAGGGGGCATTTGTGGTTCCCCTTCGGACTTGATTGGCGTGGTTCCTTTTGCCTTCTTCGCAGGTGCGCCTCCAGAAGCATCTGACTTTCGTTTTGTCCCAGCGACTGGTTTGTTCTGCCTGTCCCATACCCGCCTGAGTTGGACCTTGATTCCATCCAAGTGTCGGGGGAGATCAAGCCTGTTAGCTTGATTGTGATCAAGGCCTTCCAGCATCCAAGTACGAGCTCGTATTGGCGTTGGCTCAACTTGCCAGAAGCCCATGTGCTTGCGAAGCCACTCAGGTACATCTGCTTCCGTCCACTGTGGCCCGGGGGGGCCTGTTGATGCCGGAGTAGACGTTGCTGATTGAGGCGTCGGGGTCACGCTGGAATGCGGCTCAATTGTCGGCACGGGTTGCAAATGCGCAAGAGTTGCCATGATGCAGAAGAATCGTCCTCTATTCCTAAAACCAAGACAAAACGGATCTAATCTGATGCAAACTCAACGGATGGTTCCTTCTGTTGATCTGTTGAAGATCGAAGTTCTGCTGGATATGGTCGCAGGGTAAGCGCGTACCCAGTCAAGCGTAATAGTGATCGCGACTTTGAGTTCGAGGTTTTCCGTTATCTGACTAGCCTGATCGCTGTACGCGGTGTTACTTGCTTTTTCGCAATTGCGCGCGGGGTACGGTAGTTGCACAGTAGAAATTGCTTTGAGAACTGTTTCCCGTTCATACGCATCCAAAGGACAAGCGATTATGGCGATTGAAGGACCAGTGAAATTCAAAAATGAAAGAAAACGCGACCGTGATAGCACCGCAGAAATTGCAAAAAGACATACAACAGCGGGGATTCGCTGGTCGTCACCGACCCAACTACTAATCCGCC